>NC_056727.1:984809011-984906511 GCF_019279795.1 Protopterus annectens
GTTTGCAGGAGGGTGGGAATGTTTTGTGCAGCACAGATTAAGGTAGTGTCATCTGCATACTGAATTATAGATGCATGCTGTGTGGAGGTGTGGAGGTCATTTGTGAAGACTGTGAATAGTAGTGGTCCTAAGATAGAACCCTGTGGGACTCCTATAGTTATGGGCAGTTGAGGAGAGAGAGAGAATTTTCCAATTTCACAGCTTGGTACCTGTCAGTTAAGTAGCTTTGGAACCAGGTAAGAGTGGAATTAGATAGATGATATTGGTTTAATTTGTTTAGCAGGATTTGGTGTGAGACTGTGTCAAATGCTTTGGACATATCCAAAAAAAGAGTTGACACTTGCAGGCCTTCATTTTTGAGACGGTTTACTGTGTCTGTGAAGCAGAGGAGAGCTGTAGTGGTACTATGGGCAGGTCTGAAACCATGCTGAGTAGGTGACAGGATGTTGCAGTCTAGGAGATAGTTTAGCATCTGGGTATGGATGCATTTTTCTAGGATTTTGGCCAGGGGGGAGAGTAAAGCAATGGGTCTGTAGTTATTAAGTTCAGTGGAAGTCCCGCCTTTATGTATGGGTGTAACATAGGATATTTTCCAGAGTTTGGGCACATAGTTTTCAAGAATTGATCTGTTTATGAGAGTGGAGACTGGGATAGCAATAGCATCTGCTGTAAGTTTCAAGAAATAGCTGGGGAGTAGGTCGGCTGCTGTTGATGAGGTTTTTAGTTTGGAGAGCATGCTTTTGATTGAAGTGGTGGAAACTGTTTTGAGGGTAAAGCTTGTATTAGTGCTATTTGTGTTGGGGGGGATAGTGAGGAAGGAACTGTCCTGTGACACTAAGGATAAAATTGAGTTCACAAAGTGGGAGTTGAATTGTGTTTCAATGGGAACTTTAGTGTCAGGGGTGGTTGGTTTGGGGGGAGCCTTTTGGGTGGATTTTAGTAGCTGGTTTACATTTTGCCAAAATGTTTGCGGATTGTGTTGATATTTAGTTTGTAATGTTGTGTAGTAGGATTTTTTGTCCACCCTAATGCATTTTTTGCAGTTGCAGTTCTTGGTACTTAGTTAGGCTTTGTGTTTCTTTGTTTTTGATAGTAAAGCCAGGCAGTGTCTCTGGACTTGAGGATTTGTTTGGTTTCTTTACTGAGCCATGGGTTTGTAGAGGTTCTAACCTTGATTTTGCACGATGGAGCAACAGTGTCTAGGTGTTGTAGGAATGTTTTGTTGAAATATGCTACAGCCTGGTCAAGTGGGAGGGTTTTAGGGGGTCCAGTCACAGTTACACAGTAAAGTGCTGAGGACCTCAGGAGAGAATTTTTGTGTTTCTAGTGGATATATAGTTAGTGGTTTTGCATATGCTTGTTCTACTACGTATAAAGTATATTATGTTGTGGTCACTTAAGGTGTCTGGGAGACTGCCTGTGTGAGGGTACAATGTGGGGTTGCTAGTTAGGACCCAGTCAAGGATGGATTCCCTTTTAGATTTTTTATCACACCTAGTTGGAATTTGGACTAGCTGCTGGTAGCCATGGAGATTTATTAGATTACTTGGTGGTTCTGATATACAGATGAACCAGTCTAGGTTGAAGTCCCCCAGAATAAGGGTTTCTTGTGAGTATGTGGAAGAACACCAGGATAAGAAGTCTTCAAGGCTAGCAGGTGTATTACCAGGTGGAATATAGATCACAATTGTGGTGATGACCTTTTTAGGGTGAAGTTGAAGTTGTGAGATAAGTATGTCCCAATTATTGCGGAGGCGAGGAGTTTGGTAATTGACGGACAGTTAAGTTGGACTTGTAGAGTAAGGCAGTTCCACCCCTTTACGAAGTGGTCTGTCTTATCTAATGATATTGTAGCCTGTAGGGAGAACTTCTGAGTTAGCTATGTTTTATTTAGCCAGGTTTCTGTTAAAGCAACTATGTCTGGGGAGTAGTGTGCTATTGTGGCCTGGAGTTCAGGTATTTTATTTTTGATACTTCTAATATTAATATTTAGCATTAAAAGATGGTTGGTTTTGCTGCTGTTGTTGATTTTCCCAGGGATGAAGAAAGTGGGGGTGTTATGTTCTGACATTTGTGTTTGAGCAGTTTGTGTTGGACAGGATGGATTTGGGCCTGGGTTGGGGTGGATATCCCCACTTATGGTGAGCCTGGAGTTAAAATGGTTATACAGATGTTGGAGTTTGGTGAGGAGTGTGAGAAAGTATTGTGTTTTTTGGAGTAGGAATGAGAGCATATGTGTTTAGTTCTGAATTGGTCCGTTATGTAGTTCTTGAATAAGTGTGGGCAGATATTATTATAATGTGTGGTGTCTGTGTATGAGAGTGGATAATGCAGTGTTGTGCTACTAAGTTTAGGGATATTGCTAGAGTGATAACTTGTAGTGTTGTAAAGAATTATGAGAAGACAGACTAGATTTAGTTGTGTGATAGTCATGGTTATAAAGTTTATGTTGTTTCTAGGTGGGGGGGGTCTGAATAGGAATTATAGGGTTGCACTATATGTGGATGGGGAAGTAGTGTGGGTGATGCAAAAAATGCCTAGTGGGAATGAGAGTGATTGGGTGTATTTTGTGTGGAGCAAGTTGGTGTGGTTTAATGTGATATGACTTGAGGAGCTGTGATTGGTGGAGGTGATGTGAGGGTGAGCTGTGGGTGTGGCTATGATTACTATAAATGTAGAGGTAGTGGGGGTGGGAGGGAATAGGGCCAGGGCAGGGGAGCGGAGAGAGCCCGAGCGTTAGGGCGAATGGAGCGGGGCAGAGCCAGAGCCAACCAAGGCAAGAGAAAAAAGTAAGTATTACTTTACAAATCTGAACACTTTTAAAACAAATTCCTGAGGTCTAATGGCTTACCGGCTAGCAGAATGTAATTGCTGAAAGCACTTGTGTCCTGGTGGGAGACTAGAAATTTAAAGATGGCTCCATGCTCAGCAGGATTCTAATATAGACTTTGTATTGGGGGAGGGAGATAGCACAAGGGGTGTAAACCAGGTGGAATGCAAAGAAACCAGAGAGGCAATCAGTGGAAATCAGTGAAGGCCTCAGAGGAGGTAAGTAATAATTCAAACTACCTGTAAAGTGAAGGAGAGAAGAGACAGCAAAGTTTATTAAGGTTGGGAGTGTGTCTTTACATTGACTTGCTGATTAGTAACCAGTTTGTGCACAGATTAGAGTAGGGAGATACATTAGCAATGATAGAGATGCAAATAAGCAGGTGATCCTCCAAGTGATACAAACTAAGGCAGAAAGAACTGAGAGGGCTGCTTGATGGTTAATTTAATTTAGTCACAGGGATGTGAATTAAATCTATACTGTCTATTGGACAGTTAGGATTACTGTACTATCGGGGTGGGACGGGACACAAGGCTACAACAGTTAGTTTTATTAGCAAGCTGAGAACTACTAAGAAATACTGCTAATGTAATAGCTTCACTCTCATAAAACATACAAGTGGAACGCCTGGGTGGACTGACCCTGCTCTTGAGGCTCAAAATGTATATCCTTGTTTAGTTTGCAATACTGATTCCTTCCTACACTGTATAGATGGAGTGGTAGCCGCAGACTGCAGATTTGCTAGAGTGTGCTCCTGCTCTTGAGGCTCAAAATGTATATCCTTGTTTAGTTTGCAATACTGATTCCTTCCTACACTGTATAGATGGAGTGTGTCTGCAGAGTAGGCTGTTTAGTGTACTTGTGAGTGTGTGTGTGTGTGTGTATGTGTGTGTGTGTGTGTGTGTGTGTGTGTGTGTGTGTGTGTGTGTGTGTGTGTGTGTGTGTGTGTGTGTGTGTGATATTTTGTGTAGATTTTTTTGTGCTTTTTGTGATCAGGTGTGCCAACACCATTGAAAAAATGTAGTGTGAGATCACTAAACACTTGAGTTAAGGATTTTTTTTCATCTTCCAAACTGTTTTGTGATCTTAGAATAATTAAGGATAAAGTTGCATGGGTTGTTCTATTTTTAGTGGTGTTATTTTATGCTCTACGGGTTGGATTTTTTCCCCTTGTGGTAATTGTTTTTTTTTCTTTTTTGTAGACATATTTGCAAAACTAAACATTTCACTTCTGTGAGAACCACCATTTGATCACCTGTTCATATGAGTGGATCCTATATGTGGCAGTATGTAGGTGTGGCATTTTTTATATAGGGCAATCTGAATACCTACAGAGGCAATGTTTTCAACTACATCTGAGTAACATTTGATGTTGTAGGGCCTGCATAAACATCTTGTGAAACATCTTACAGGTTAACAGACCAATAGAGCATTTAAAGATGGGATATTGGAACATCTAAGAGATATTAGCAATGGCAAGGAAACTAATGCCCCAGCTATGCATGTAGCCAAAGAAGGGCCAAGGCATAGTTTTATGTTTTTGGTGTTAGAAATCATGCATAGTACTATGAGAGGAGGTGATTTGGTGAATAGAACTGAATCCAATGAACAGAAATGGATCATACGGTTTCAGGCAGATAAACCCCCCGGACTCAATAGTAAAGTTTCTTTAAAGCCGTTTCTCAAGGCTAGAGCTCTTAAGCATTGACTCTTAACTTTATTAATGTATGTTTTTATTTATATTATTGTTATGATGAACAGTGATTTTATTAACCATACATATTTAGCAATGTGACACTTTTAGTAATATTTACTACTTTTATATTTTATAAGCTTAGCAACAATCTGTTGTTGATATGCTACAGATTTTAGTATTATTCTTATTTGTATCATCACTATTTTAATGTGTTAA
This sequence comes from Protopterus annectens, assembly GCF_019279795.1. Taxonomy (NCBI): domain Eukaryota; kingdom Metazoa; phylum Chordata; order Ceratodontiformes; family Protopteridae; genus Protopterus; species Protopterus annectens. The sequence goes on from NC_056727.1 coordinate 984,813,754, forward strand.
TATTATACACTATGAGCAAGTTTTCCACTGAAATCCAGCATTATAGAGGTTAACTATGTATTTAAGTTATCAGCCTAGTTGATTGGCTCATTTGAATGTATAAAAGGAAGTATTTCAATGTAATTTCTCATTCTAGTCTGATGAAGCGGATGATATCTGTGAAAGCGCTTATTTGTTTTACCTTGGAATAAACTATTTTGTGACATTCATTCAGCTGTGTGGAACCAGTGTGTTTTATCTAATTTCATCTTACAGGTTAGTTTTTCTTTATAGAGCGGCGTAGAAAACAGAAGAACGTTTGGTAGAGATTGCTTTAAAGGAAGGAGTAAATGTGAACTGTCAGGCCAGGGTCTTTATATCATTCTGGACTTAATGAAGTTATTTAAACATAATTTCTGTAAACTTGACAATCTTGGGTATCAAGGTTTATATATTTCTCCTTGATACTGGTTTAAGAATTTTTACCACCTTTGTTCACTAGGTATCAGAATGTGATCATATTCAGAGGGTATACACGTTGTTCTGTAAAATATTTCTATATTGCTTTGTATCTTCTTTATTAATTTGATCATTTTTTTCTAGTTCATCCATTTCTTCACATTTAGAAATGTTTTTCAGCAGGACTATATGATGTTGCATGTTTGTTGACCACTGCATTTATTTTTATTATGTTTTTGCCTTTATTTCTTAGGGAATAAATGTCTGTTAATATATTTTTGTTCCTTATGTTCGGTCAGCATTCTTTTTACATTACTTTGTTGGTACTATTTAAAATGGCTGCTCAAGAGTGACTTTTTGTTAGCATTGATGAGGCTCTTTCAAAAATGAAAATGTAGTATGTTGCTTGTTCTAACTGAATTTCATCACTGGTATAAAATTAAGCATATGGACCATGTTTTTTCAACTTGTGTATGTCTGCCTGTGTATGTTTGTTTAATAGATAAGCATCTGGGTTGCAGACAATTGAGGGAGAGTTACAGTTACTTAAGGGGGTAAAAACCAATACAGCGGCTCAAAAATCAGCTGAAATTATTTACTGACTTTTTATGTGTGAGATTGCTGTACAGTGGGAATCAGAGAATGTACCCTTTCCCCACCATATTGCAATTTTGGAGTTGGTATATTTAATTAGCAGGGGTGTGGGGGTGCAGGGTAGGTCTGATATTCAAAATAATAAGAAAATAAAAAAAACAAACCACCAAAAGTGATAAAACGTCATCCAACTTTTAATGAAAACGCCTTTGACTAAGCGCTTTCACCATTACATTTACATGGCTTCATCAAAGTCATTACAATAATGAAAAAAAAACTTTATATAGTCTTGCTGATAGACCAATAAACAAGTTAGCCAATCAGTTCAACCTAACCCTGACATAAAAACTGCTTCCTATTTAAATTCAAACACAGGCAAAAAACAAAACAAATATTTTTGTTTATAAAAATGTTAAAATAATTTCTGTTTGTAATACTTTTAAAACCAAACATTGTCGATATTGCACACTTTTTAAAAAAACCTACATCTTCTTCATACTAAAACATATTAAAACAAATAAATAACCTAATAAGTGAATACATGTAAATGTAAATCTCTAGTACTTTAGACGGAACGTTTTTCTATTTCAGAATTCACGCTTAGCCTGTGAAGGAGGCTTTGTCTTTGTCTCTCTGTGTATCCCCTAACTTAACATAATGATCCTTGAATTTGCTGCAGCTTAGTTCACAGAAATTCATAACTATAATGAACTCTGATTTATGAAAGCAAAGGATTTTTCAGCTATTAGACATTACAGTACTATCCAGGTGCGCACGCGCGCGCACACACACACACACACACACACACACACACACACACACACACACACACACACACACACAATAATATTAATGGTACTTTTGTACATTTAGTTAGTAGAATGTTCATTAATAAAGCAGTGTTCCTACGAAGCAGTTAATATGTATTAGTGCTGCACCAGAAATACTCTCAGTACTTATAACACCGTACAGCGATTGAATAAAAACACATCAAGCCAGTTTAAATTGTGAGCCTCTGACTATACAGACATTTTCTACATAAGACTTAAAAAGCAAACCATGAGATTGGGATTGAAGCATGCCTTGTGAACTTATTTCTTCATTTACGGCCTGTGTTTGTGAGGTGCCATCAGCCATGCCTGGAACAGTATGAATGCACTGTATTTTGACTTTGTGTTGCTCATCTAATTTGGCTGAATATGTATTTAGGACTATACCATTTGTTGGAAAATGCATCTTACTGAGACATCTTAAGAAGCAGATGAATTATCAAAGCATAATTCCAAAAAATGAAAAACACCAAACAGTTCTACAGAATCGGACAATTACCCTAAATCCTACCATGATGCGTCGCAGGGTGTGTCTCTACACATGGGTTACTGGGGATGATGTGGGTCACTTTAAGTTCAGAAACCGTTTCAGCCAAACAAAACTGGTCAAAACCAACAGACAGAAGTACGTTTTACAAAATCACATTTTCTAGATATGTGAGGTACAAGTGAATCACTTTAGATTGCAATGTGCAACACAAATGTCTAAAACAAGGTATGTTTTCTGATTTAATTCTTGCATGGTGAAACACTAAGTCTGTGCTGGTACTGTTAGAGGTTTGTTTGACGCATATGTTTCACACACTACAAGGCTTTATTGGCTGCCATATACTGAATTTGTTGTACTTGCAGTTTTACAGCATAAAATTATATTTATTACTAAAAAATCAGAAACATATGCATTCTTTCAGTTTTGCTCTATAGTTAGCACTTGAAATCTTGGTCATATGGTTCACGGGATTTTGTAGGTGTTGCAGCTAATGCAATACCAATGTGCTTCTCAGAAGCCAAAATCCAATTAATTTCAATGAGTTTCAAATATTTCTATAAATGCTAGTGATGTATAAATAATAAAAAAAACATACTGTGTTTGTGACAATGGAGAAAGTAATGTTAGGCTGGGATCTTCTCTTTTTGAACTTAAAAGCAAGTACTAAGGAAAGAAATAAAGTTGGTTATATTCCTAACAAAACATAGGTTCATAGGTTCATAGGTAGCTACTAGACTATCTGCCCAAAGGCATTTATTTATTTATTTATTTATTTCCAGTTTGATTACCGGGGAAGTCCACTGGGCCAAAATGATCCATTTTCAGTGGAGGCCTGGGGAGAACAGCTCCAAGATACATTATACAGTTGAGAATACAAAGATACAAAAGTGTAAAACATACATTATATAATACAGCTACAAATAAGTACATTCAATGACACGCATAGTTAACAAAATTCATTGTGCGTGGTCTTATGGGTTATACAGTTTCATTTGAGCAAACACTCATGTATTTGGTGTGAAAACATTTTACATACATCCATTTAAGTAAATGTGAATGCACTTTACATGTACACTTTTAAAGTAAGAAGCTATTTACAATATTTACAAAGCTGAGTTGTGTGATAAGTAGCTATAAGAGATGAAGAGAGCTTAGATACACCCATAGGAAATTAGCTATGGGAGATTATAGAGAGCTTACAAACCTGAGAGAGAATTCTCTGAGGACAATATACTTGGAATGATTAGGTGGGGTGAAGGCATGTACATTTCCATTTTGTGGACAGGTGTTTGAAAAGCTGGGTTTTGAAGGTTTCTGAGTTTGATATGGTTCTTAGAGAGGAAGAAAGATAATTCCATGTTTTGTCTAGTGAGACAGAGGAGAAATTGGCCAGCTGGACGTTTGGGTTTGTGGATAGCAACTAGGTTTTGATGTTCAGATCTGAGAGTTCTGTTGGGGGTGTAAGGGGAAAGGATATTTGCTAGAACTGGACATTTTGTTGGGTGAAATGCAGGTCTGTGTGCAGTGGTGAGTTGGAGGAAGTCTAAGTAGTTTGGGAGTTCAAGCCAGTTTAGGGATCATAGGGTAAGGCAATGATGGGTAGAAGTTTTGGATTTGGTGGCATATTTAGAGATTTTATTGTAGCAGTTTTCTAGTTTGGAGGTGATAGAGGGGGACAGGTTAGTAAAGATAGGGGCTCCATATAATAAGGAAGGAAGTAGATAAGTAGTGGTCAGAGTATGCCTAGTAGACTAAGAGAGAAAGTGATTGTTCCTGTACAGCATACCTAGCTTTTGGTGGGTTTTCTTAATATTTTGTTGAATATGGATATCAAATTTGAGCTGTTTGTCAATAGTAATGCCAAGTAGTTTAGCAGAAGGAACTACTTCTATAGGTGAGTTGGTTTGACTAAGGACTTTGAAAGCATTTTTGTCGTAGGAGTAAGTCTTTGTGGGAGGGAATAGTAGAATTTTTGATTTATTTGCATTGAGAGTGAGGTGGTTTTGGCGCATCCAGTTTTTGGTTGTAGAAAAAGCAGTTTGGGTTTTTGTTGAGCAGTTCAGAGAGGTTGGAGGCAGAGCAGACTAAGGTTGAGTCATCTGCGTATTAAATAACTTTGGCATCAATAATGGCAGTGTGAAAGTTATTGATAAACATGTTAAAAATCATGGGCCCAAGGATAGATCCCTGTGGTACACCAGTTGGGGTAGGTAAAAAGGAAGAGATGGAGTTATTCCATTTTACTGCTTGAGATCTGTCAGATAGGTAGCTGCAGAACCAGGATAAAGTGTTTGGTGAGAAGTGAAGGTCTGAGAGATGATAGAGAAGGTGTTTGTTGGAAACAGTATCAAAGGCTTTAGACAGATTGAGCAAGACAGTAGAAACCAAGAGTCCTGAATCTCGGGCTTGATTGACAGTTTCAAGGAAAGTGAGTAGAGTGGTAATAGTGCTATGGCCTGGGCGGAAGCTATGTTGGGTAGGTGTAAGAAGATTGTTTTGGGTCAGGAAAGGCAGAAGTTGGAGGTGGATGCACTTTTCTAAGATTTTGGAGATTGGTGAGAGCAGAGCAATAGGACGGAAGTTTGAGATGCTGGTGTTTTTGCCTCCTTTATAAAGAGGAAGAATATAAGCTGAGAGCCGGAGTTTGGGGACGTATGATTCCTTTATACATCTGTTAATTATGATGCTGATTGGGAGAGCTATACCATCAGCAGCACATTTTAGGAAGGGCGGAGGGAATATTGTCAGGAGCATTAGAGCAAGGTTTAAGTTTGGACAGAAGTCTTTTTATAAAGTTAGTAGAGATAGGTTTGAGCTCAAACATAAAGGGAGGGTTATTAGGGGAGTTAGACGGAGAAGAGTGAGAGGCAGGTGGGTTATTGTTGGGAAAACTCTTGGTCAGGTCAGAAACAGTTTCTATGAAAAATGAGTTAAATTCAGAGCCTATTTCAAGGTCAGATTTGCTTGGGTCAGGACAGGGATTATTCTTGGATCCTGGATTGAGGAGTGAGTTTATTGCTTTCCAGAATTGCTTGGGGTTTTTTATTGTTATTGGACTGGAGAGTGATATAGTAGGATTTTTTGTCCTTGGTGATTAGTTGTTTTGCAAGGTTATGGAGCTGTTTGTATTGGAGCAAGGTATTGGGCAGTTTATTGTTTTGGTAAAGCTTCCATAGTTTGAGCCTTTGGTGCATAATTTGTTTTGTATCTTTAGATAGCCAAGGAACTGGATTAGTTTTTATACTTTTGTATCTTTGAGTGGCTAGGGAGTTTAGAGTGTCTAGGAAGACAGAGTTGAAGTAGTCTACAGCATTATCAAGAGGAAGGGTGTTTAGAATTTGCCTGTTCATTTGTTTGAGAATGTTTGAGAAAGTTTATACGCCTTGTGGGAATTGTGTTGGCTTTCGCCGCCCCCTTAGATTAGTTCCATGTGCCTCTGTCCAGCAGTGCCATTGAAATGATCCACGGGGTAAACTTTCTATTTCCCATCAACTCATCAAGGTTTCTCTTGAAGAGTGTTAATGAGGACCTCTGCCTAATGTAGATTGGAATCTTGTTCCAGAGCATGGGCAAGTCTCTGGGACAGGAATCTATCCCTCCAGCACGTCTGGTGAGTTTTATATCCCTAGAACATGTCGCTCGAGGGGATATGGTTTTCTTTAGGTGGAGCATGTCCATCAATTCTGGGTTGGACATGGCCTTGTATGTCAGGCATAGATCACCTCTGAGTAGGCGGTATGCAACCGAGTACAGCTGGAGTTTCTTCAGTCGAGCTGCATAGGGCATCTGATTGAGGCCAGTGATCCTCTTGGTGAGGTACTTCTGCGGTCTTTCTAGCTGTTGAAGGTGTCTTGTAAGGTACATCCCAAGTGGGGCATTGTACTCTATGGTGGGTGTGATGAGTGATGCATAGAGGGGCACATAGACCTCTTTTGATCTTGATGCAAACCCTTTTGTGATTAGGTGGGCCACATAGAAGGATTTTCTAACCACTTTGGCAATGTGATTATCAAAGGACAGATTACTATCTACTTGGTTCATAGGTTCATAGGTAGGTATTAGGCTATCTGCCCGAGGGCATTTATAAGCCTAGCCAGAGTGTGTCAGCTTTCTCCGCCCCATTGATTAATTAACTGAGCCTCTGTCAAGAACAGCCAATGAAGTGATCCCAGGGGTGTATTTTCTGTTACCCATCCACTCGTCAAGGTTTCTCTTGAAGAGTTTTAGTGAGGGGCTCTGCCTAATGTAGTTAGGAATTTTGTTCCAAAGCATGGGGAGTCTCTGTGACAGGAATCTATCCCTCCAGCATGTTCTATTTATTGTTGTGGCAAGGTTTAGCTCACTAGAGCGAGTGGCTTGCAGTAACTTGGATTTCTTTAGGTGGAGCATGTCCATCAGTTCTGAGTTGGACATGGCTTTGTAAGTCAGGCAGAGATCACCTCTGAGTAAGCGATATGCCACTGAGTACAGCTGGAGTTTTTCCAGTAGGGCTGCATAGGACATATGTTTGAGGCCAGTAATCCTCTTGGTGAGGTACTTTTGTGGTCTTTCCAGCTGTTGGAAATGTCTTGTGAGGTACATCCCAAATAGGGCATTGTACTCTAGGATGGGTCTGATGAGTGACGAGTAGAGGGGCACTACGACCTCTTTATTTCTAGATGCAAACCCGTTAGTAATTAGATGGGCTACATAGAAGGATTTCCTAACTACTTTGGCAATATGATTGTCAAAGGAGAGATTACTATCTACCTGGGTCCCCAGATCTCTTATTACCTCTTCTGTATTAAGGGGGCTACCACCTATGTGGTAATTCATGGGTGTTTTGTTTTTCCCAAATGGGATGACTATGCATTTTTTGGCATTTAGCTTGAGACCATGACTTTGACACCAGGTGTCCGTCTCAGTAAGGCCCTTTTGGAGAATGTCCATGTCAGCTGGAGAGTGAATTATGGCTCCCAGTTTGCAGTCATCGGCGAACTTGGTTAGCCATAGTCCTCCTGTGTTTGCCTGTACTTCTGAGAAGTATATGCAGAACAGTAGGAGTCCCATGACCGAGCCTTGTGGGACACCACTTGTGACTAGTTTGGAGTCGGACCTAGAGCCCGCTATTCTTACCATGTGAGTTCTGTCTGTAAGCCAGTTGGCAACCCATCTCGTGACGTAAGGATTTATGTTCAGGCTGGTGAGATTTTCTATAATTCCCAAGTGGGGAATGGTGTCAAAAGCCTTGACGAGGTCAAGGTAGGCTGTGTGAACTACCTCCCCCTCATCTATGGCCTTGGTGACTGTCTCAAAGAAGTCAACCAGGTTTAGTACGCATGATCTGCCCTTAACAAAGCTGAACTGGGTCAGGTCAAGTGTTTGGAGGTTCCTAATGTCTTTGTTAATGAGTTCCATGATGATGCACTCCATAGCCTTGCAGACCAGGCTAGTTAGGCTTATGGGGCGATAGTTACCAGGGTGAGTTGTGGCCCCTCCTTTGTGGAGCAGAATAACCGTTGCTGTGCGCCATTCTTTGGGCACATAGCCTGTGGAGAGGCTGAGGTTGAACAGTGTGTTTAGGTGGGGGGTTAGTTCGTTCTGTAGTTCATGCAAGAAGCAGCCTGGGACACCATCTGGCCCCATTGACGCTGTTCTTTTGGCTTTTGAAAGGGCTGTTTTCACCTGTGCGTCTGTGATTTCCAGAACACTACACTTTTCCTGTATTGTTGTGGGCCCTTTTGGGGGTGAGAGGGGGTTGAAGTTTGCACTGAATCTATCTGCCAGGATGTTGGCAGTATCAGTGGGTTCAGTATATTTTGTGCTATTTTGCACAAGCTCAGAGCATATCTGCGAGTTGCCACTTAGATTCTTGACATAGCTAAAGAAGACTTTGTGATTATCTTTCGAATCCTTGGCTATTTTTCTTTCGAGGTTAGCCTTGGAGGATTTTATGAGGGACCTTAGTTTCTTACTGATACTGATCAGGGTTGTCTTTCCTTCTTGGAATTTGCTTTTTTTCTGAACTAGTTTCCTCCTTCTATTGTATAGCCTGCTTATGGCAGGGGTCCACCAGACTGGTTTCCTTCTCTTAGGGGAGTGAGTTTTGATTTTGCTAGGGATGGCACAATCCATGCATCCTTGTGGGTGCTCATATAGTGCATTTGTAAAGGTTACTGCATCTTGGACACTGTTATCCTTTATCGTGGGAGCTGTGAAACTTACTACCTCTGTCTTAAGTAAGGTGAAGTTTGCTAAAGAAAAGTTTTTCACTGTGGTTTCCTTGGTTGGAGGTGGTGGTGTAGTCTGGACATCCAGAGTGATTAGTTTATGGTCTGATCTAACCAGTGACGGGTTGACCTCAGGTGTGGAACACCTGTCGCCCATGGTGGTGATGACCAGGTCCAATATGTTTTCACCTCTGGTAGGGGAGTTTACCAGCTGATCCAGGGCATTTGAGTTGATAAATTCCAGGAAGCGCTGGACCTGGGACTTTGTACTTGAGTAGTTTTCCCAGTTAATGGTAGGGTAATTGAAATTGCCCAATATCAGGGTGTTTGGTAGGACCTTCATGTTTTCCAGTGTCTCCAGAAAGGCAGAGTGGTGGTCCTGGATCATGGAGGGTGATCTGTAGCAGGCCACAATTTGCATTGCAGATTTGCCTGATGTTAGTTGCACATGGATGATCTCGGAGGTATCATGCTGCACCACTAACCTGGAGGTTTAGGTATCCTTCATGAATATGGATACACCCCCTCCTTTTGTGTTTTGGTCCATGTTCTATGGCCGAAATGTGTGGTATGACTTGTAGCCCAGTAGTGCTGGGGTGCCCTGTGGAGCCTTGAACCAGGTTTCAATTACTGCACAGATGTTGATGTTCTCCATACTGAGGAGTGCTTCAAGCATGTGCATTTTGAGATTTAAACTCCTGCCATTGAGTAGCATAACCCTCATTTTTTTTTATTTGTGCTGTTTACGGAGGTGGATTTGACTTTTGAGCCTTGCCTAAAAAAGGCACTATGGGGGCAGCAAGAGCCTTGGCCAGTATTCAAAAGCCTAGGAGTGACAGGTGCAAGCCATCTCTTGCGAAGCAACGAGGCCTGTCGAGCATGTCGTCCCAGACTGACAGACACTGGATCCCATTTGAATGACACCAGAAGCTTAGCCAGTTGTTGAAATTGATATTTTTTTCTTTATACTGTGGTGTCATTCTTGGTGAGGGCAGGATGCTACTCAGGGTCAGGGTCATACCCGCCTGGGCTACATGATCAGAGAGCTCTTCCATGTCTCTTTTCATGTAGTACAGGGAGGTACATCTCAGGTCATTCACACCAACATGAACAATGACAGAGTCATATTTGTACTTGTTCTGGAGTGACCTGAGTGCTTGTATTATGTGGCAGATTCTGGCTCCTGACAGGCAGCTAACAGTAACATTCTCCTTGTCCAGCCCAGTGAGTGGGATGTCAGTGTGCCTGACTATAGAGTTGCCTATTACTAGTGTGTTAGGTATGTTATTTCACCTTAAGGGTTGTGATTGTGCGGCACACCGATTTTGTGTTTTATGTGTTGTCTGGTTTGTGACGGGAGGTGCAGGTTTTTTGGGTGTCTGCTTTGGAGGTCTGTGATGCTTTTGCAGGTTTTTATTTAGAGCCTCTGAGTATGATTTTGTGTATTTATCTGTATTTTTTGCCAGTGCTGGTTTAGTATGTCTATGTGAGGCTGGAGGTGTGGTGCAAGTGTTAACCTGCTCCTCATGACTGCCTGTTCCAGTCTTGAGTGGAGAGAGCTTAGCCTCCAATTTAGCTGTATAATTGCATCTCTTGCATATGTTAATGTTTTGTGGTAGGAGCAGAGGGTTGTCTGTGTACATGAGGCAGTTGCAACATTGCCTCAGGATACCCAGGTTCACCAGCTGGACTGGAGAGTATACCTGAAATTGCCCTTTGGTCGTGCCTGAATAGTAGGGTGAGCTGCTTAGTCGCTTGGCTGGTGAAGGGTGAATAATGAGCCTTGCCATGCTGGGCAATCAAGTGTCGGGGTATATTAATGCTTGCTATTAGGTCTGAGCAACTACTGGACTGTAGGATGTTTTTTAAGTGCTTAGGTTGAGAGTTAGACTACTTTCAAGAGAAAAACTGAAAAGGAGACTTGGTGGAGCTGGGATAAATTTAGCCATAGCTAACTGGCGCTGCCCAGACATGCAAAACCGTGCAAACACACAGGGTCCCCAGATCCCTTAGTATGTCCTCCGTATTTAGGGAGCTGCCACCTATGTGGTAGTTTGTGAGTACTTTGTACGTACTTATTATATACTTACTCTTCCTGTATTTCTCCTACCAAATTCCTTTTCACTATGTCCATCCCCTACTTAAAAACACACTCTAACCTGCTCCTCTTGGCAATAATACTTGCCACTCTGCTGCTATCCCACAAGCTCACTTCCTACTTTAATTCCTACACTTTACTAACTTTTATCCCCACTTAAAACAAACCACCCCTCTCTCCCTGTAAAATCCCATTGCAACATTATGTCCTCATCAGCATATCTTCGACCTCAGTACCATAGAATAATCCACTTTAAGTATTTCCAAACCAAAAGAGATATCCCTATTCTAGGCAAAATACTGAAACAGTCTCTTATTCCAAAACAGTACCTACTACTACATGGTGACATTCATCCTAACCCAGGCCTATATACTAACATCCCCAATTCCCAATCCTCCCATCTAGACACCTCCCTCACCCCCCCCAACAAAATCTCTCTCCTCATAGCCCACCTAAATATCTGGAGTTTAAATAATAAACTTAGCCAGCTACATGCCCTGTTAGACTTACACTCCTTTGATATCCTATGTATAACTGAAACCTGGCTCAAACCAACCACTAAGGACAATGACATTATCCCACCAGGCTATAACATAATTAGATTAGACCGTCCAAACAAAAATGGAGGTGGGGTTGCAATACTATATAAATCTGAACTGCAACTGTCCACCCTAGATATGACACATCCTTCTACTTGCAATGCTGCAATCTTAATGTCCAAGCTTGCAATTAATGCTAATAAATCCATTTGTATTATCTGTTCTTACATCCCCCCAGGTAATAACATTAATATGGTTGAAAATATCCTCTGTTGGCTCTCCTCAAACTCCCCACAAGGAAACCATACTCCTTGGTGATCTCAATATTGACTGGAAAAGTTGCTCATCTGATAATCCTACTACCCACATAAACCTTCATGACTTTCATCAAACCATCACCTTCCCTACAAGAACACACAAACCCAGCAATAAACAAACCACTTTAGACTGGATGCTAGTTAACAGTAACCCCCAATCTTATAAAACAGGCATACTTCCTGATTATATCAGTGACCACTCTCTTACCTTTATAACTAAATTAAAAACCTTAACACCCAATCAAGTAAACTTCAGAACTACCTGTAACACAAAAAATCTAAACCCAGTCAACTTTCAAGCAGAGCTTAGAGTTTGCAATTGGACCCCGCTAAAATACCTACCACTTGAGGAAGCTGTCTCATATTTTAACAATAAATTCTTACAAATCCTAAAGCACCATGCACCTTCTTGTATGACCAGAATTAGAAACAAACCAGCTCCCTGGCTCACAAAAGAAACAAGGCAAAAAATGCGACTTAGAAATAAAATCTGGGCCAAATGGAGACATATAAAAGATCTAAAGGATCACTTAAACTTTAGACAGCTCAGAAATGCCACTAAGAAAGCCATACTCCAAGACAAAAAAAATATTACCTAAAATTCCAACAAACCCAATATCAAAACCCACAAAAATTCTGGTCAGCAATAAACAAATTACTTCATCCTGGCCACTCTAAAACACCCACACCCTCTAACTTGACTCAACATTCTTCCAACCAAATTGCTGACACTTTTAACATTTTTTTCTCTGAAACTGTCCTGTCTCTAACAGATTCTTTACCAGCAGTGTCCACCTCTAACCAACCTGTGTTGACTAACTCACTACCCTCACTACATTTGCAGCCCATTCCTACATCTCCCATACACATCCTGCTTCTCAAACTCAAACCTTGCACCCCATCAGCTGATCTCCTTCCTGCTGAATATCTGCAATTAGCAGCTGGAGTACTTGCCTTCCCCATTTCCAGTTTAATTAATAGAACCATTACAGAATGTTCCATACCAAACATCTGGAAAGTTTCACATATTATCCCCCTCCACAAGGGAGGAAACTCAAGCGAACTTTTAAACGTCCGCCCAATAGCCCTTCTTTCACCTATAGCAAAAATTATGGAAAGATGTATTGATCGTCAACTTCTTAATCATCTCCTCCAAAATCACCTTCTAGTAGACTGCCAACATGGCTTTAGACCATATCATAGCACCTCCACAGCTCTCTTATCCTTTACAGACTGAATAAATAAAAATAGAAATCAAAATCTCCTATCCTCTGCCCTGTTTATTGTCCTCTCCAAAGCATTTGACATGGTGAATCATGAACTATTGATAGATACACTCAACTCTCTCTCATTAGATACACAAACAGTCAAATGGTTTAAATCTTACCTAGGAAATAGACAGCAAGCAGTCCTCTGGGACAATGAACTGTCCTCTCTGCTCCCTATTACACTCGGAGTCCCACAAGGATCGATTTTGGGACCACTCCTCTTTACTATTTTCATTAATGATCTGACAACCTCCCTTCCACAAACCACCTGTATACAATATGCCGATGACTCAACCTTAATCTGTGCCACCTCCTCGCCTTCCCAACTTCAATCTAGGACCCAAAAAATATTTTCCTTAGTAGAAAACTGGTTCCATCAACGCTGTCTCCTACTGAACCCTAAAAAAACTAAATTACTTTTGTTCATCCCCACTCAACCCCCCCCATACACTTCACAATTGTATCTAAAAATGGCACCAAAATAGCCCCTGATATAACCATCAAACTTTTAGGGGTAACAATTGATCATAATCTTAACTTTGACACACATATCAACCTAACTATCAAATCAGTTAATAGAAAACTTGGTTCCCTTTACAGAATTAAACCTTTTCTCACACCTTCAGCCAGGACTACTATTGCCTTAACTCATCTAATCTCTACCCTCCTCTATGCCTCCCCAATTTATACAAACCTCTCCAAAAGCAATATCAATAAGTTGGCATCATCTTACAACAACATAGCCATATTTGCTACTGATGCCCCATATCGTACCCACCACTGCGATAATCTCAAACTTCTTGGATGGCTAGAACTCCAAAGCCTGTTTCTTTTTCAGCAACTCATAATTACTTACAAGATCCTGCATCATCCCTCAAATATTCCCATACTCAGAAACCTTATTAGCCCCTATCAAAATCTTTTAACCTTACGATCTGCAAACAGAGTACTTGTCTCTACCCTAAAATCCAACAACAGATCTGGGGACTGCCTGTTTAATAACTCTATTGGCAACTCTTGGAACAAGCTTCCAAGAGAGCTAACATCCCAGACATCCACTCCACTTGTCAAAAAACAAATCAGAATCTTCTTAAAATCACAATGGCTATGCACATGCTCAAATCCTGACTGACACGGTCTCCTCTTGACTGATCACTTTAAAGTCTAAATTACTGGATTCCTCTTGCTTTCTTTCTCTCTCTCTTAAGAACTCTTCCTAACGAATTTGTTAGCCCTGGCAACAAATCACTACCCTTGCTATGTTATGTTCTATGACTGTACTTGTAAATAATCTGTTTTTAAGTATGTTTTAAATGTAATTGTAATTTGAGTTTTATTAGTCTGAGTCTCTAAAATTTGTTTAGACAATTGTGGAGCTTTTCTTCCCAGGCCTCGCTGAAAATGGACATATATCCAGTCTGACTTTCCCGGTCAACAAATATAAAAATAAATAAATGTGTTTTTATCTATCTCAGTGAGACCCTTTTGGAGGATGTCTGTGTCAGCCAGAGAGTCAATTTTAGCCCCTAGTTTGCAGTCATCTGTGAACATGGTCAGTCATAGACCTCCTGTGCTTGCCTGTACCTCTGAGAATTATATGATGAACAGGAGGGGTCCTAGGACTGAGCCCTGGGAAACGCCACTTGTAACCAGTTTAGAGTCAGACCTAGCTCCTGCAATTCTGTCCGTGAGCTGGTTGGCAACCCATCTTGTGACGTAGGGGTTTATGTTCAGGCTGGTAAGCTTGTCTATAATACTGGAATGGAGAATGGTGTCAAAGGCCTTTGTAAGGTCTAGGTAGGCTGTGTGGACCACCTTTCTCTCATCTATAGCCTTGGTAACTGTCTCAAAGAAGTCCACCAGATTTAGGAGGCATGATCTGCCCTTAACAAACTGGGTAGGGTCCAGTGTTTGGAGGTTCTCAATGTCTCTGTTAATGAGATCCATGATGATGTGCTCCATAGCCTTGCAGACCAAGCTAATCAGACTTATAGGGTGATAGTTCCCAGGGTCTGTTTTGGCTCCACCTTTGTGGAGCGGAATAACCGTTGCTGTGCGTCACTCTATGGGTACGTAGCCTGCAGAGAGGCTGAGTTTGAACAGTGTGTTTAGGTGAGGGGTTAGTTCATCTTTGAGCTCGTGTAGGACATAGCCTGGGACACCGTCCGATCCCATTGATGCTGTGTTTTTGGCTTTGGAGAGGGCTGTTTTTACCTGAGTGTCTGTGATTTCAAGGGCACTCCATTCGTTTTGGGGGTGAGAGGGGGGTGTAGTTTGCACTGAACCTGTCTGCCAGGATGTTGGAGATATCGGTCAGTTCAGTGTATTTTGTGCAATTCTGCACTAACTCTGAGCAGATCTGAGCATTGCCACTTAGATTCTTGACATAGCTAAAGAATGCCTTGTGGTTATCTTTGGAGTCCTTGGCAATTTTTCTTTCGAAGCTAGCCTTGGATGATTTTATGAGGGAACGTAGTTTCTTGCTGATACTGATCAGGGATGTCTTACCTTCTTGGGATTTTACTCTTTTCTGTACTAGTTTCCTCCTTCTGTTGTATAGCTTGTTTATGGCAGGGGTCCACCAGACTGATTTCCTTTTCTTGGAGGAGTGTGGCTTGGTTTTGCTTGGGATAGCATGATCCATGCATTCTTGCAGGTGCCCGTAGAGTGCATTAGTAAAGGATTTTGCAGCTTGGGCAGCATTATCCTTTAGCATGGGAGCTTTGAAACTTTCCACCTCTATCTTAAGTAATGTGAAGTTTGCTTTTGAAAAGTTTTGCCCGGTGGTTTCTTTGACCGGGGGTGGGGGCGGAATGTGGATATCCAGAGTGATAAGTTTATGGTCAGATCTAACAAGCGAGGGGTTGACCTCCTGTGTGGAACACTGGTTGCCCATGTTGGTGATGACCAGGTCCAATATGTTGTCACCTCTGGTGGGAGTGTTGACCAGTTGATCCAGGGCATTAGAGTTTATAAATTCTAGGAAATGTTGGGCAAGGGAGTTAGTACTTGAGTAGTTCTCCCAGTTAATGTTTGGGTAATTGAAATCACCCAATATCAGGCTGTTTGGTAGGACCTTTATGTTTCCCAGTGTTTCCAGAAATGCAGTATGGGGGTCCTGGGACATGGTGGGTGATCTCTAGCAAGCTACAATATGAATTGCAGTTTTGCTCATTGTTAGTTGCATGTGGATATCTCTGAAGCATAACAAACAGACACATCTGAATGCTGCATTGTTTGTTGAGATAAGCTAATAAATGGGGATATTATACAATTACACTGGTACAGGCATAAGGTCTCTGTTTATGTTGTCCAAGACCTGGGATTGGGTAGTGCTGGGTTAGTCCTTGAGTAGATCCAAAAACCGACAATAGTTGAGTTAAAAAGAACCTTTATAGAAACAACAAAGCTTTCAGGTTAAGAAACCCTTTTTCAATGTATAACAACAGGTATATTAAAAACGCCCATATATATATATATACAAAAGAAAATCATGTGACCTGCAGCCATGATCACATGATTTATACATAAACAAACATTTATAACCAATGTTCAAGACATAATCACATGATTTTCTAGCTTCAAAATACAATATTATACATAAAATCTAACATGCTAATAACTATTAAAAATTAAAAATAACACCAAATCATTTTAATCTGGTCTGCTGTATTCTGGTTAAAATAGGTTTTAAAGATACTGTTGCATTCAAGCCAGGGGGTGTATCTGCAGAAAGCCTAACTATCCACTCATATTCCTTAAGGTCCAAAAAATTGGACAAGTCCCCTCCCCTAGATGTTGCTACAACATGATCTATCACACGGAACTTAAAGCAATGTCTACTATCTCGAGATGCAATATGCTTAAATAATGCATTATTCTCATTAGAATGTCTAATATTAGACTTGTGCTCTGTTATTCGTTCTTTAAGTTTTCTCGTGGTTTTTCCCACATAAAAAGATGGGCAGATTTCACATGTTGCTAGGTAGACTACATTATTAGTGGTACAAGTGGCATAACCATGAAATTTATACTCCCTTCCTGATACAGGATGTGTAAACATGTCTAACTGAGAAGAATCCTTATATTTAACTATGTCACTACAACTACTGCAATTATGGCAGGCATAGGTACCTTGCTTTGTAGTTATATTCAGACCAGGTTTTACATTATTAAAATCTTTATATCCAAGTATACTTTTTAATGTTCGCATGTTTCTATAACTAAAATAAGGTCTATCACCTACTATCAGTCTAATGTCATCTTGTGCTAATAGTACCTTCCAGTATTTAGTTATTATTTTCTTAATGATATCTGACATTGAATTAAATGAGGTTATAAATCTCAATTTACTAACATTTTTCAAAGACACCTCTGGATCATCCCTTACCTTAGATGCCCTATTAAGAATAGGTTCATATATTCCTTCCCTATGGGATATTATATGTTCCTTAGTATTTACTAATAAATCTATAGGATATCCACTATTCTTGAGTTCTTCATAAGTCTCATCTAGTTGCTTCATAAAAGTTTCCTGTTTCGAGTTTAGTCTACTTACTCTAGCCATTTGGGCTTTGACAATGCCTCTAAAAACATGAGGTGCATGCATGCTGCTTGCATGCAGATATCTACCTGCTGCTACTTGCTTTTTAAATATGGATGTATTGATATTATTATTATGTTTAGTGATTGTTACATCTAGAAAATTTATAGATGTGTCCGATACATCTATTTTAAACTTTAAGAAGTTAGTGGTATCATTCCTCTGATAAAAAACAATATTATCATTCAGGAATTTTTCCCCATCACTTATGTGATCCTTCTCCCATTGATAGAGGACTAGGTTGCACCTGTTTGTTGTAGGTATAAGTTATTATCAAATAGAAATATGTTGTTTCCCAACACTAATTCTAACAGCATACAAACATTCTCTACATGTCTAGTTGTAAAATAACAATGAGTTAATGTCCATAACCCAACATCATCACGGAAAACAAACAAAGGCCAGCAAACAGTTCCAAAGGCTTTATTGGAGTAAAGTAAGTGCCATAAAAGCACTATAACACTCTCACCATCACAAAATGTAATAAATACATAGCCTCAAGCTAGTTTCGGTGAAATCCCTTCTTCAGTGAGGACAAGTAACAGAAATAACTCCATTCAACACACTCCATATTTATATAATTACTTAGCCAATAAGCAGATTGCTTTAATTAGCTGCATATAATATATTTATAGGCTCAATCTATTTATTCTTTTTATTTTTTTTAGTGCAAACAACCACTGTAACATTTTGCAGTCTATTGAATGTTGTGATTTGTATTATTACATTTTACCAATACTTGTGATTAGGGAACTACTTTTTTGGTTGAAGTCATATTCTGATGGGATTCTGTTGCAACCATTTGATTTTGTATTGCTAAATATTTTGATCATTATACTAGTGTACAGTTGTTTGGTGACTCCATTCCCTTGTTGTCTGATATACAACACAATTGGATGATATATGAAACTTGGTTTATGATTTTGTTACATCATTAACACCAATATTAATAAATAGATCTTCCCCATTTATTTCTCTCATCCTTGAATCTATTATATCCCTATATTGGGCCACTTCCTTGGATATCCGTTCAACACATAGTATCTTAATATGGATTTAGACCAAATATTACATGGGTTGTGTGCTGATAGGGAAGATATAGCCATTTTTGGCTTGGAAGATATCCCAAGCAACAACCTTAGTAGTGAAGGGGTTGTGATTTTTAGAAAAAGGCCTCAAGGGCCTTAGAGCTAATATTTGGCATTTGAGATTGTTCAAGGCCTATTTTCATAAAGGTTTGGCAGGCAGATCTGAACAGAGGCTAACAGAGGAATGGGATGATGCCCTGAGGAAGGGTTCAATGGTATTTGTTAAAATTCTATTAGATTACTATGAGAGAACAGTAGATGTCTTGCTCAAGGAGGTACAAGATCTATGATAATATGGTGAAAGAAAGAAAACTTAAAAAATTTTCTAGGGATACACATGATTATGAGAGAGGTCAACCCTTTCAAGTTCAAAATTCAAGGATTTGGGATCTGGGGTGAGTGGGGGAAGAGCCAAGAAAAGACCTAGGTCTATTTTGAAACAACATGACCTAAGTTATACCAGTACATCAGGAGAGGAGTCATCCTATACTGACAGTGTGGATGGTACAAGTGTTCAATCACCATTAAAAAAGAAAACTCAATCAAAGTTCCCTTTAGACATGTTGGGCAATCCCGTGGGGGGAGGAAACATAAGAGTAGACGTGAATACAGATTCCATGACAGGGCTAGTTCAGGCATTGCTGAACAAATAGTTGAACCATTTGATAATGTTTTAAACCTGTCTGACCATATACTCACAAAAGAACAACATTGTATTCTTAATAAAGGATTGGGTTTTGTTCCCAGCTTTTTCTCTGACCATTATTTGGTATCGGTTGATGTGTTGGAATTCTGTAGGAAGTTAAATTTAAAAATTTTTTTTTCATGAATAGAATAATTCTTCTACTCAAAGATCTACTGATTTTATTTTTAAAAAATCAACATTTCAACCTCCTATGAATAAAAATGTAGGGATTTTTCAACAAGCAGTATTGAGGGACTTACATTTTCCACACTTTGATACTGAGACAAAACCAAAACATTGTAATTATTCAAGCGGACAAAGGGGGTGCAGTGGTTGTTTTGAATACTGATTACTATGTACAGGAAGGATTAAGACAATTGTCAGATACCAAGTGCTACATGCACATGGGGATAGACCCGACTCTTAGGTTCAAACATGATATTGATTTATTCATCCAAGAGGCTGTACAAGAAGGTATCATCTCACAGAAGACTGCTCAACATCTCCAAGTCGGGACATGGATCACTCACAGAACCTTTATTGGTTTTCTTAACCTCGTATCTAAAGCCATTATTGTCCATGGTCAGGGCCCGTATACAGGATACAACTGAATTTCTTAACATCATTGTTGATACACAACTAGATCCAGAATGGATAATGTGTACTTTAGATGTGAAATCTTTGTATACTAGTATTCCCACAGGCTTTAGATTATTGGCTTCAAAGAGCTGATCTCTATCCACCAGGATTTAACACCCTATTAGTATGTATGTCGGAGCATGTCCTCAATAAGAATGTTTTTTTCTTTCAGGGGGATTGTTATTGGCAACTAAGAGGCACAGCCATGATCTTTTATGGCATATTTGGAGTGCATAACATCTATTTAGAGGAGATGGACATTTGGATACCTTGATGATTGTTGGATGGTGTGTTGTAGATTATTTGATGGAATTTGTTGAACACCTGAATAGCAATATTTGGGGTATTGAATTCTCAATAACATATCATAAGTCAACTATTGACTTTTAATGAAGACAATACCCTGAATACTAAAATACATAGGAAATATCCACAGTTCAACACTTTACTCCATTCTTCAAGCATGCACACACCACATCACCATCGCAACATTCCCAAATCACAATATTTATTAATTCATCTCCGATGGATTATGAGGACACCAAACAGGACTTAAATAGGAGATTTTTGGATAGAGGCTACTCATATAGGGATGTTTCCAGAGCAAGGGTGTGGACAGATCAACATGAGAGATCGGATCTTTTACAATATCAAAAGAAGGATGGTGCTATGGATGATACCATTAGATTTATTACTACCTTTGGGAAAAATCACCAACTAATTAGAAATGTGTTGAACAATAATTGGAACATACTTATGGCTAATGACCATCTATATATTGACTGAACAATGTTCCATTTCCTACAGGAGGGCAAGACTGACAACTTACTATCACTGGAGATCAACTCTGGGGGCGTACCCATGTGGTCATTGTTCTTCCTGTGGTAGTATAAATAAAATCAAACAATTTTCTTAGTGCTAATACTAGCAAGATATTTGACACTCGTATCTTTGCAAATTGTTCAACTAGTTGGGTGATTTATTTAGCCACATGCCATTGCCAAGCTTTCTATGTAGGAAAAATTAGAATAGGAGAACATAATCATAAAATCAGCAATGCTTTATATCAACATTCTATTAAACATTCATCTGCAAAATTTATATTTACTGTTATTGATAAAGTACAGGGGAATAGACAAAATCAGCTAGGTTGGCAAAGTATTCTGAAAAATACTGGATCATACACTTGGGAGCTTTATTTCCAGTTAAATGACCATTTATAAATTATTAGATAGCTATATATGTTATCATATACTATATATTGGCAATATCAGTTCATTTATTTTGAATCAATTGTGATTTGTATATATTTTGTGTTTTGAACAACTAACAAAATTTATGGGAAGTGCATTTTATTTAATAAATGTTCTGCACACTTTAAATATATTATATGCAGCTAATTAAAGCAATCTGCTTATTGGCTAAGTAATTATATAAATATGGAGTGTGTTGAATGGAGTTATTTCTGTTACTTGTCCTCACTGAAAACTAGTTTGAGGCTATGTATTTATTACATTTTGTGATGGTGAGAGTGTTATAGTGCTTTTATGGCACTTACTTTACTCCAATAAAGCCTTTGGAACTGTTTGCTGGCCTTTGCTTGTTTTCCGTGTTAATGTCCATAACTGCCATGTATATGTTATTGATATCAATATCTAGATCCTTCAGTCCTGTATAACATTTCTTTAGTTTTTCTAAGAAGTCCACTGTATCCTTAAGTACTGTCTTGCACATAATTAATAAAGGCTGTAACTGTTTCTGTAAGTATAGGGATATCGGCTCTGTAATCCAGCCCTTGCCAGATACTATCGGCCTCATTGGTGGCTTTTCCCTAGACTTATGTACCTTAGGAACCCCATATAATTGTGGAACAACAGGACAGGGGACCGTAAAGAAATGAAACAAGTCTAATGTTATGTCATTTGACAATTGGAGTTCATAAATGCACATATTTACATAACTTATGCATCTCTTAACATCCAAAGCTGTTATTTGTTTAAATGCAGTTTGATCTCCTATTAATAACATTACCGACTGTTTATACATTCCTTGATCCATGATAACAATGGAGCCGCCTTTGTCGGCCTCCTTAATTATGATATTTGTATTATCTACAAGTTCATTCATTGCTAAATATTCAGAATGTGTAATGTTAAAGGACTTATTAATTCTTTTGTTAGCATAAACTTGTCTAATATCAAACTCACATAGATTATGAAATGCTGTTAAGACAGGTGGGTAACATGGCATAAATACACTACGTCTCTTACATGTGTTAATATCATAGTTGTCGTTCTTAAAAATTAACTTGAGTGCTATTGATCTAATAAACAGTTTTAAGTCTGTTAAGACTTTAACCATGTCCTCCATACGTGTGGGTATAAAGCCCAATCCCTTATTTAATAAAGCAACATGTTCCATATTTAACGTGAATGCTGACAAATTTATAATACCTGCCATTATCTTCTGGCTAATTTGTATTGTTTTTGAGGGCTCTCATTCTTCCGTTTTAAGTCCACTGTCAAATTAGTGTCACTCGATTTCGTTCTGCCCCTTGATGTAGATCTAGTTCCAACGATCTTTTCTTTATCTCTTATACGTTCTGCATGCTGTAGTTGAAACGGTTTTGTGAAATAATTGGTTAAGGTCTTTTGCGAGGCCTGTATAATATGATTTGCCTCATTTTCATCCACTGTTGTGGCGTGAGTGCCTTCTACAATGTGTTCCGACCTTTGTGCTCCTTTGTCAACCACTGGTGACGTATTGCGTTTCAGACTAGCATCCAATCCGGTTGATAGTCCTTGAGTAGGGCAGCCATTATTGAATAAATATAGCTACTTCTATCAGTGGGAGGGTGCAGGTATAAACTGTTAAGGTGCTGAACTAAGGATAAGATGGTGAATACCTGTAGTCAGCTCTCCTACATATACCTGCATGCCATACACAGACTTTATAATGGTCATACACAGGACTATGCTAGCTTAACCCACAATACTATCACTTACTTATTTATTTGTTTAGTTATTTATTTATTCATTTATTTATTTTATTTTGACGTTTGTTAACTGGCTATGTCTGATTGAGGGATAGCCCATTTTCAGTGGAGGCCTGGGGGAGATGCCCCATATAGAAACAATTAGAAAGACAAAGTCAAAAATGGTTGCAAACAGAGGAAAACGGTGATTACAGGAGATTTGTAAATACATAGGATACAGCAAAGAAGTTTGAATAAATACATAGCAGATGTCATTAGAGTATGTATTTTGATATAAGGTGGGACTAAGTAGGTTGGGAAGAAGAAGCCAAATGTAGTAGTAGGGGATTATAAGATAGGCATAGATGGAAGAGAAAGCAAGGTGTAGAGAAGTATGAGTCTATGGCCAGGGGAATAGAATTGTAGATAGAGGAGTTAAGTTGAGTAGGAAGATGTAGTTAGTAGACAAAAACAGTTAGTGGATGAAAGATGTTAAGATGGGTTTTGGCATGAACAGATCAAGGAGTTTTGTAGGGTTTCTTTTAATATTTTTTAAAGAGATGAGTGTGTGGCAGATTTCTAATTACTTATCTGTTATAATAATCAGTTATCCATGCTACATATGTATATATATATATATATATATATATATATATATATATATATATATATATATATATAGTTCTAATTTCTTATCTGTGATATATATATATATATATGTATATATATATATATATATATATATATATATATGGGACTGAGCAAATAGATTGTCTACTTATACAAAAGATGAGCATGAAATAAAAGACTGTTTGTAAAGCTGCTGAGAGCATTCTTTAGCAGTGAAACCCATGCTGCCTCACCTGCTTCACCCAGCAGAGTAAAATGGTCTTTCGGCTTTTCCTGGTTAGGGGTCGCCACAGCGGAACTCCAGTCCGCTAATGATTGGCAGTGGATTTTTACGGTGCTGAGTTGCCAACCCAATGCCCAACCTTCAAAGAAGGCACACCCATTCACGCACACACCTACCTGCATGTCTTTAAATGTCACTCGACCACGGGGAGGACATGCAGACTCCACACAGAAGGTGCCCCCACCGAGAATCGAATGGGAGAATCTCTTGCTGTGAGGTGACAATGTTAACCGCTGTACCAGCGCGGCCCTAACTGACAAAGCATTCTGTAAAAACTGCAAGAAAGCCTCAGCCAAGCATAGTGACATTTCCAAATTGGCTGACTGAAACCACAGATACTTTTCCCTCTGAACCAGTACAACATTATCCATTTAATTTTATTATAATCATGTAATTTTCAATCTGTTGTGAAGGGGGGGATAGCACTGGTTTCATACTGTGGACTGACATCTATTACACCTATAATATGCTCTGTAAAAAGTCTTTGGAACATGGTTGAAAACTACCAAAGTTACATGACTGTATTCCACAAACAGAATGAAGATTTACTAAATGGTCAATTTTTGGTATATTTTTGCATTTTCCTTACTGCTGAATTTTATTCTGTTTGTATCTTATTTTATGTACAAGGGTGCTGGAAGCAGTCTCATACCTGTGCAAATTAATTCAGGTGGAAATAAGTAAAAATCAGTGGTTCCCCTGGGATTGGAAGTACAAACCCTAGTGCTGCATAAAAGTGTATGGATCTGGGTCAAAGACATCACACGAATACAGTCTGGTAACTGCATTTTCATTGCTTTCAACTGGTTATGGTACTGATTGCAGATCCCACCAGTGCCTTAATGCAGCTATCTTTTTTGTTTTCATATCCCTGTAGACTGTTATAATTCAGTCCTACTACTTGTTACCTTACTGATGCGTTCCTCACTTCTCAGGGTTAAGAGCCAACCTGTTCCTTTGTTAAATCAATGAATCATCTAAACCTAAGTGACAGCTCATATGCACTCATGTTCCCTTCTGAAGCAGGAGTCATTTTCCAAGAATGAGCCATCATCCATGTATAAACTGTGATTCTCCGTGAAGGTTTAAAGACTTATGTGCAATATTAATTGAAGGATCTAGTTATCTGAGGTATAATACAGTTCTGATTCTATGGCCACCCCAATGCATGGACTGTGGCAGCTGACAGGTGTTATTATACAGTTCATTCACAAAGCATGACTTCATGCTTATTGACTAGGGTCAGAACTGAAAAGTTTCAGGTATGTGTTACATAGGAGATTTTTAAAAAGTTTAGGCTGAAAACATTAAGACACTGCCATAGCCATTTGTTGCTAGTTCATTTGAAAAGAATGTAGGAATTAACTTTAACTCATCACTGTCTCCCGACGAATGAAATGAAGTCTCCATTCTGGGGGAGTGGCTCTCATACTTCTTTGAATGGGAGTCTATGATGAAGGAATTAGGGCATGCTGACTATTGGTTAACTATATGTCCTTGCATAGAAATGAAAGGCTTCATGGGAATTTGTCAGCACTGTCTACATATGGTTTGTAGACTTGGAGGAGGCATATGTCCATCTACCCCCTGAATGTCCTGTGCTAAGTATGACAGTATGGACTTTAGCCTCTGTATTTAAGAAGCAAGCGTTATGTCCAAATTCATGGCGTTAACTTGTTAGATTAGATTGGATGTTTTTAGATTAATAACTAAGATGATGTTCAAAGTAGGTTTAGCACTCCACCAAGTGTGTGTCTTGTGTCCCCTCATATATTTTATTTTTTATAGAAAGAACATATGAATTATGTGTGGTCATCCTAGGTACAAACAAAACATGCCTTTAAAAGGTAACTGCAGTTGAACTCGTTGCTCTATGAGCTAGTTGTACCCCGCCAGTCTAACAACCAGCTTAAGTTAAGTAATTTGAGGATCATTCTCTCTATCTCTCATCCATGCTGTCTCTCTCTCTGTGCAGTCTTAACATTGTTTACATAAAGTGAGGGCATTTAATGCTAATGAGAATATAGATTGCAGTATTTGATCATATGTTACAAAATGAGCTTTATATACATTTTTCCTACTTGAATAAAAGACCCATCCAAACACAGATGTACAAACGATTCACAAAAAGCTTTTATTGACTAAAACTGGTAAGCGCTTTCACAGAAACTATTTTGCTTCTTCAGGCCATTAACTGACAACTACTCATGTAACGAGTTGACTGCCTACCTAAAAAAGAAACTAGTTTTAAAGTCTATTAAAAGTGCAGATTTAAAATCACTAGAACGATGTCTCTATAGTACTGCTTCCACATCATTCATTATTAACTAAATACACATTACAAAAGTAACTAAATTATAAGCCACTGGTAAAATAAAATCATTTGTGCAGCCATGTTTGGAAGGGGTCTTTTATTCTTTTGAACTTTATTGCTGCTGTAGAGACGACAGTCTTCACTGAGTGGTCTTCATTTAATCTTGGCATATTTTTCCTACTTGCATGGTTTTGCAGATCTTTTGATTGACCAATGATGGACAATATTTAGCTGCATTAAAATCATTTTTTAAATTGTATGGTGATGAACTATAACCATAATTCTGTATACAATTCCATGTGTTTAAAGCACATGGGGTGTTTGAACATAACATGAACCTTTTATACCCTTTATGACCCCGAGTGACCTGTGTTTATGGTTGTCTGCAACAACCATTCTCACTACAATGTCACTGATATAAGCAAACCTTAAAAGAATAACATTAACCCAGCAATGCTGAATGCAGACATTTAGGCAAGCACTAAGCAGCAAAGAAAAGAAAACTCAAGCAGCTTTTTTTTATTTAAACAGACCATGCAGTCTTATATCACTCTCTATCTCAATCTCTCTTTCTCTCTATTTCTCTCTCTCTCTCTCTCTCTCTCTCTCTCTCTCTCTCTCTCTCTCTTTCTGTCTCTGTCTCTCTGTCTCTCTCTCTGTCTCTGTCTCTCTCTCTCTCTCTCTCTCTGTCTCTGTCTCTCTCTCTCTCTCTCTCTGTCTCTGTCTCTCTCTCTCTCTCTCTCTTTCTCTCTCTCTCTCTTTCTCTCTCTTTCTCTCTCTCTCTGTCTCTCTCTCTCTCTCTCTCTCTCTCTCTCTCTCTCTCTCTCTCTCTCTGTCTCTGTCTCTCTCTCTCTCTCTCTCTGTCTCTCTCTCTCTCTCTCTCTCTCTCTGTCTCTGTCTCTCTCTCTCTCTCTCTCTCTCTGTCTCTGTCTCTCTCTCTCTCTCTCTCTCTCTCTCTGTCTCTTTCTCTCTCTTTCTCTCTCTCTCTGTCTCTCTCTCTCTCTCTCTCTCTGTCTCTCTCTCTCTCTCTCTCTGTCTCACTCTCTTTTTCTTTCTTTCTCTCTCTCTCTGTCTCTCTCTCTCTCTCTCTCTCTCTCTCTCTGTCTCTCTCTCTCTCTCTCTCTTTCACGCTCTCTCTCCCCCCTTCTTTTTTCCTGAAAAAAAAAGAATTTTAGTTTGAATGCCAATCTTTTGTGGCATGTCAGTTACATTATATGTTTGCTGCTTATTGAGTTAAACATTAACAAATTACACTGAATATAATTACATTGTTGTTTTATTTATAAACAGTGAAGTGTTAATCTGAGAATAAGCAAGGTGTTTGAATTTACATCAGATTACCCTTGGTACAGTCTTATAGGTTAATTTTTGAATGAGTGAAGTAACCTAAATGGCTGAGTTTTAAATGTGGTGTATTAAACAGATTTGTTTTAGAACTTTGGTATACTTAGCATGTTTGTACCTTGAGAAAGGGCACATTTGCCTAAAAGTAGTCAGTCATTTTCCAGTTTTGTGTATGCATTTTCATATTATAATGGTATGGTTTTGAGTTTTATATACATGTATATATATATATATATATATATATATATATATATATATATATATATATATATATATATATATATATGGGTCTACTTCTCTATCCCGAATAGCCACAATACCGAAGACCAGAAGATCAAGACGAGAAGGACAAAACCCCAAATCACGAATTATGTAAGTATTCTCAGGTCAAGTAAACACTCGTCCAGTCCGGAGAATTATGCCTTTCTCCGCTGTAGTATGATCCAGAAGTTGGTATATACAGTTAGGGGTGCCTCCCACATCGGGGGTTTTAGGTGGTGCGCTATGATTTTCTGTTGTTTTTGGTAAGTATCCACTTCCACTTGGCTATTTCTAAAAATATTTTAATACCCATACTTGAATGTGGCCTTCCTTTTCTCATTATGCATTCAGCCACAGTTCTCACAGAATATAGACTACAGATTAATTCTATCAGCAAGCCTCCCAGATGAACCATGGTAATTTGCTAAAAATAATTAAAATGTCAGTGTCTGATAGGGCCACTTTATTCTAAGTACTCTAATTTACAAGGTGCTAAAACATAGTTACTGCCCTCCCCACCTTAAGAGTGAAATTACCTTTACAGGATAACCCTTATATACTCAGAAGTATTTAGAGCAACAGTTTCTCTGAAGTACAGCCTCCATTTAAAACTGCCATATGTGAGGCAGCCTTCTTTAGTCTGGGACCTGCTTCCTGGAACAAAATGTAGAAACCATTAAAAGTGACAAGAAACACTTCTTTACTGGGCCTACTTGCATGTGCTATCATGGCAATGATTAGTTTACTTACCATCTCATATCACAAATAATAGAATAGATTTAATAACTTTTCTCATCCTCTTAATGAGTCATCTTATGCAAATATTTCATATTTATGTAGGAGTTTATATATTTTATGTATGATTGCACTGTATTTTATGCATATTTTAGCTTGTGATTTGTAAATATGTTTTCTTAATGTATTCTGAGTGGATCTTTAAAACTTACACTATCTGCATTCACTCTTACTGTTATGTTCTGAATTCTGCTATGTACCTATGTAGTTATTTTGAATTCTGCTATGTACCTGTGTAGTTATTTTGAATTCTGCTATGTACCTGTGTAGTTATTTTGAATATAATATTGCTGTTTGAAAGGTCGTGATGTATTTTCTGCTCTTTGAGATCGGGTCTTGGCTGAAAAGGGTCATTAGACCAGTCCACTTATCCAGTGAACAAATAGTAAATAAATGAATAAATAAACATCTGTAATGCCAGCAGACGTGTTTGACTAGGCATAAGATAGCAGAATGCCAGCATTACTTTGTGGGAGGTCATAGTACAATGGGGAGTGGGAATATGCCCCTCCATTGCTGTGTAACCTTGTAGTTGGTATATATTATTAGCAGGGGATAGGTGCAGCTCCCCGCATAGGGGATACAGAAGGGCTTGATCCCTGCAAAAAAAAAAAAAAAAAAAAAATTTTTGAACTTGGGTCATAGCTGAAAAGGATCAGAACAGTCAACTTAGCTGGTGAACAAATATTAAATAAATAAACATCTGTAATGTCAGCAGAGGTTCAGAGGTTCATAGGTTCATAGGTAGGTACTAGGTTATTGGCCCTAGGGCCTATATAAGCCTAGCCAACAAGGTTCCCTGGCTTTCCCCACCCGAGAAAATTATTTTCCTGTGCCTCTGTCGAGCAGAGCCACAGAAGTGATCCCCGGGGTGAATTTCCTATTTCCCATTCAATCATCAAGATTTTTCTTGAAGAGTGCTAATGAGGAGCTTTGTTTGATATAGATAGGTCATTTGTTCTAGAGTATGGGAAGTCTCTGGGACAGGAATCTATCCCTCCAGCATTTTCTGTTTATTGTGATGTCAAGGTTTAGGTCCCTAGAGCGTGTAGCTCAGAAGGATTGGGATTTCTTTAAGTGGAGCATGTCCAAGAGCTCTGGGTTTGACATAGCTTTGTATGTTAGGCAGAGATCGCCTCTGAGTAGGTGATATGCAACAGAGTAAAGCTGGAGTTTTTTGAGGCGGTCTGCATAGGGCATCTGTTTGAGGCCGGTAATCCTCATTGTGAGGTATTTCTGCTGCCTTTTCAGTTGTTGTAGATGTCTTGTGAGGTGGTCGAATAATCATAAGATCAAAGAATGGCAGCATTAGTTTGTTGGAGGTAATGGTACAGTGGAGAGAGGGAAAATGCCCTTTCCCTGCTGTGTAATCTTGTAGTTGGTATATATTATTAGTAGTGGGTGTGGGTGTCCAGCTCTCCACACCGAGGATGCAGAAGGGCTTGATCCCTGCAAAAAATGTATTTTTTAATATTTTTGAGTTTCAGTCCTTTAGGATTGATCTTTTGATGTTTGAATTTGTGCTGGTTTTATATTTCGGTGTACACTGTTTTATATAGATATAGATAGATAGATATAGAATGATGTGTGTGTGTGTGTGTGTGTGTGTGTGTGTGTGTGTGTGTGTGTGTGTGTGTGTGTGTGTGTGTGTGTGTGTGTGTGTGTGTGTGTGTGTGTGTGTGTGTATACAGAAAGAGAAAAAGATTGAAAAAATGCAGGGTTGGGAGTAAGACCAAGAATGAAGACCCAGATAACTCCTGGCTTAAGGATAGGTCACATATTGTATTGTGAATGGGACAGTATCAGAACTGGGATGCGACTAATAGATTACTCCTGGAGTCTGTACTGGATCCAGTTCTCGTCAACATGTTTGTCTCAGACATATCTTAGGGAATAGAGAACAGGATCAGCCTATTTGCTAATGAAAACAAGATGGAGAAAGCAATGGAAGATAAAGAAAAGAGTGTAGGGAAGGATTTGGAAACCCAACAAATAGCAGTTGAAGTATAGTGCAAATAAATACAAAGCACTGTGCTTAAGCCCCAACATTCTTAGTGCAGAGTAATAGTAGGGTGAGTGGTACTGATAGCAATGGAAGAAATAATGGATGTTGGGGTGTTGCTCACACTTTGACTAGATTAATGGGGGCAGAGTGAAAGGGCAGCAGTAACAACTATAATGTATGTATTAGATTCGAAAAGCAAAGAGACAATGCTTTCGCTCAATAGGGATTTGCTTACAGCACATCTTGAGTACTGCATGGAGTTCTGAAAACCATGTAAGGAAAGGGGCAAGGCTGTTGGAAGAACTCGGAAGGAAAAGTTATCAGAAAGTAGGTTTCCAGCTATGCAAATGCCCAAAGTTTGGCATTTTTTATGGAAATGTGAGATTTTGCAGCACAAGCCATACTAGTGACCATGGTAAAGAACCGGACTTCACTTTTTTGACAAAATAGAAGCTCGTTGTTATAGAATTTCAGTTGTAGTTATTTCTGTTGTTTCCTGTATTATTAAATGATTTAATATATAAACAAAATATTTAAGCAACTCTTACCGGCAATTTAGGAAACAGTTTTTGTCCTATCGTATCAGAAAATTTGTCATTTTACATGTTTTTCATAGAACACAACTTCCCTTATTGGAACTTTCTTGCATAAATAGGGACAGGTGATAAACCTACCAGAAAGTTCTAGTGGATAGAGGGAAAGGGGTATTACCAGAGGCTAGGGGATCTAGAGGTCTTCTCACCTGAGTCCAGAACAGATGGCAGACATAAAACCGGCACCCACGATCATGTGAGGGAGTCATAATAAACAGGAAGTACAAAGGGGGAAGGATGGGGACATACAGCAGATTGTAGAAACTGACAACTCTCTGAATCACAAAAAAAACCCCACTTTTCCATAGTGCAGATTGTAGACCCATGAAATGGTCAACCAGAATGGATGGTAAAGGGGCTATCAAGGGGACAACATACAAGTGGAAGACGGATATGATGGAAGGTATGGATGGGAGCGGTACATGCTAAATATGCTTAAAAGAACAGACTGCAGAGGCTTATTGTCCCCTCCTGCCATCAGGCAAATATAATGTACTGCAACTGTTCTGGCATGAAGAGGAGGGAAACGTCTAGATATCACTTTATGCCTGATATCCTTGAGTTAAGAGGAAAGTATACAAAAATACATCTCAGTAATGGCAGTTCTGCTATAGACACTGTCACAATGTTTGACTGAATTTCTAGTTGTTTTCACTGCCCATGAATAAATTATACTGATCTGAGGGTCATGTTGCATTAAACTTCAGTGGGTTCTTCCAGAAGACAGTTGGTGATTTTGAGTTTTAATGTCAGCTGTTTTTCAATGCTTATTTGTCAAGCACATTTACAAAATCAAAGCAAAGCTCATAGCTGTGAGCAATAAGGTATAAAAAATATTACTGTACGATTTTAAGTACTATATCAGACTGTTGTACTCTGAGTAGATGAAAATATGCTGTTATATAAAACAGAACTGAAAATATAAGCATAAAAGTTCTGAAAGTCATAATAAAATACAAACATATTTATGATAAAAAAACACTCCAGGGACAGAAAAACAAATCTTCATAAAGATTACTGAACAAAGCTACCAGCAGTTTATGATATCCGGTTGCAAATACACTGATCTATTAAATAATATTGCAAATTAAACATAGTCAAAACTGAGGCCAGAATGGGATTGCAAGCCCCCCAACGTCTCTGAATCCACAATGACAGAAGAAGCCATTGATAACAATAATAAAACTATACACCTATGACAAGCCTATTAATCTACCAAGCTAATAGCAAGACCAATACCAATAGCAGAGAAGCTCAGTGTCCACCGTTAGGTGGTAGAGTCATTCACAGTCTAGGTAACTTCTTAGCACAATACCAAAAGTGACCAAGCAATCAATTAAAACAATGGCCGCAATGATGGAGCACTGCTAAAACAATTTCAATAGTAGTAATGGTAGAAAACTGCAAATATAATAACAATAGTATCAATGGTACAACACTGATAATACAATTACAATGGTAGCAATGGTAGAACACTGCTAGTACAATCACAACAGTAGCAATGGTAGAACACTGCTAGTACAATCACAACAGTAGCAATGGTAGAACACTGCTACTACAATCACAATAGTATCAATGGTACACCAAATGGTAGCAATGGTAGAACACTGCTAGTACAATCACAACAGTAGCAATGGTAGAACACTGCTAGTACAATCACAACAGTAGCAATGGTAGAACACTGCTACTACAATCACAATAGTATCAATGGTGCACCAAATGGTAGCAATGGTAGAACACTGCTAGTACAATCACAATGGTAGTAATGGTAGAACACTGCTAGTACAATCACAATGGTAGTAATGGTAGAACACTACTAGTACAATCTGCTGAACTATAAGTCCACTAATGAACTTCAGAAAAAAGTTCTAGGCAGAAAAAGGAAACCAATCCTCTGACGTATGGAAACACCCATTAAATTGAGCAAGAATTGAATCCTGGAGCAATGATAAATAGAGTCACAATTAAAAACATCAACAAACTTAGCAGCAACAATGATAGCACACATGAAGCTCAAAAACCTAAGTCACTGACTTGACATGTCACATACTAGAAGTGAGTGGTGCAAAGCATAGCAACAATGCAGCACTGAGACTAAAAGCAAGAATGGAAAATATTGACAATTATTTAAATTCACTCAGGTTGATAAAAATCAAAGGTAAGATAATGGCATTTTTCCAAAGCTTCTAAGAAAACCAAGGTAATTTAATTAATAAGATATTAAAATATTCAGAGTCAAAGACCATACACAAAGAACTTGTCATATGGAAGTTGTGCTAGATGGCAAAGCTGCTACCATCTTGGAAGCAAGACATCAGATGAAATGACTAGGAATAGATATATGTTGAACTAATATGATCCTGCCCTTTAGAAGAAATAGTTATAGTGGCTAAAACGGTTCTACTATGAAATGCCAGACAGCAAAACTTTAAGCATCAGAAATGTAAAAATCTAATACCTAAAACATAGAAGGATAAAAAAGAATAGTGTACCCATTTTTCTGCATGAGGGCAAGCCCCATGCACCTCCTAAGCATGGGGGGAGTGCCCCCTCCATCTTATGTATACTAATTCAACATTTGCAACAACTCAAAGAAGGGAAGAATCTCCCAAAAGAAAAGAATTACTGCCAGCATGCACTTAGAAATTGCACAGGCAGTGATATCCTATGGAAAATATAATGTGCTTCATGCAATTGAAGCTCAAAGAATTTCACCTTCACCGTTTATAGATATTACAGTCAGAAGTGCTGATCAGCATGCTGCATCTGCTGGCATACACATTTTCTCCTTGACTCTGCCTCATAAAATTATGTTCGACTAGCACTAAAACACTAAAGGAGTCAGTCAGTGGTGGACCAGAGTGAACAGACGTTAGTTCCCCTCATCGTAGTAGAAGGATATTGAACGAATTCTGTTACAATATCACCACCTAGGGGAAGAGCCAGAAGTACAGCGAAGTACAGCACTTATATTTGTGATTCTCTGGGTGTAAGTTCACCAGGAGTTGCACAATACTATCACTAGGCTTATACTGGGAATAGTATAAGCAAGAGATTAAACTGTTTCATTGTTGTAAGTATCTCATGTTTTATTCTAAGAGTGGGAGGGATTAGGTTCATATATCAAACAATCCTATAAGACAACAAGAGTAATGCCAGAATGCGTACTCCTGCATCTTCCTTTCCACCCTGCTTTAGCTGGTGATATCCATGTAGGTAGTCTCCTTTGCCATTGCATCAGTAAGAACCCCAGATGATATTTAGAGCAAAACAGGGGCCACAAAATATGATACATTGAAAACAATGAAGTATTGATTCCCTGCAATGGTAGGTAGCTGTTAAAACCATAGTGATCAGGACTAAGATGTCAGAAGAATTGTTTGCAGATGTTAATGGAGGCAGCAGAATATGGCTGCTTGGTAAGGGACAGTTAAAATAAAGTGTGGCTTTAAATGGCCTGTATTGACTAATGCTACTGTATGTTTCTTTCTTGCTAACTTTTGTCAAGTCATCTCATAAGGAAAATGTTAGAATACTCCAAATGTTATACTTATTACATGAACAAAATTAGCATCATTTCTTTGAATGCATTTCATAAGTTTGTGAATGCCTCCCTTTAGTAGGTTTACAAAATTTCTGTAGAAAAGTTATTTGGATCCTTACTCTAGCCATATTGAATGAAGTCAGTATACTTTTCTTCTGACAAAATCCATGCATACAACAACTAAACATATATTCAGCTGTCAGACATGCACATAATAGTTTTATGTTAAAACAATTCAGAATATAGTGAAGGGATTCTATACATTTATTTTTCCAAGAAGAAACTTGGCTGTTTGAATACAACTGTTTCCAAGTCTAGAGCCATATTTTATTGGCACCTTGCCAAAGCAAAGCAAACCTTAATGAATAGCTACTTGTGGAGGCATGCAAGAAAATCAACACACCAGACTTTCAAAGAAACTCAAATTCTTCTTTGTCCAGCGGGAGCAAAACTGCCCTCCTTCATAACTAACTCAAGCCTCATTTGTCAAGGTTTTATTGTTCTTCTTTCTTTCAAGCTCTTACTTGTAAGCTGTCATTAAATTCACCAAGAACAGATGTGAACTACAGTTTCTCAATGATTATGATATTATTCAAACTGTTTTACCACCATTACATTAGAAGAAATGCATTGATTAAAGTCTCTGCTCTGGCATTTATCAGAGCGGAAAATGGATTTGCTTCCAGCTAGATTGTATATGTTGCTTCCTCTGAATAACAGCAAAGAGCTGCAGTTGTTTCCCCTGTATATAAATAAAAGAAACATAATCATTAAATGTGTATGTTGACTGGTTTCTGTGTCACAGAAAAGGAAGATAACAAGCTGTTTGAATGACATATACATTATTGAAGTTACACAGTGAAAGTTCAGGACTGCTTTTGTTAATAATTTCTTTATAAGAATTAGATAGGATCAAGTTTGAATTTAGTAATAAAATCTGTTTATGAAAACATTTACCTGAAAAAAAACTATAGGTTGGAGACATGAAAGACAGCATGATAAGTTGAGTTTCTCAGCACCAGTATGGCTATGTTTGTTTATTTATTTATTCACATGCTTAGCAGATTTTGACCAATTTGTTTATATTTATTTACTATTTATTCACTCACTCATGTAGATTTTAGGTAAGTACATACGATGGATGATTTCAGTAAATACATACGATGGATGATTTCCTTTTGCCTCCTCCTGACTTAATTAGTATAAAATATGCATAGCAGCAGTAATCTTGCATAACATTAACAGGTTTGGAGAAAAAAGATAGAGATAACAAACATATTCACACATCACAAATTCTAGACATCAACAATGGTTAGCATGCTATATATGCAGGGAGTACTTACTTAAGAATCAGAACGGTGCAACATCAATTTGTACAGAGTGAGAATGAGAGGTACTGCAGGGGGGTTGTTTTTAAAAGACATGGTTGCATTTTTGTGTTTCTATAGATAACCTACCTTTAAAACACTATGCAAAAGGGTCTTTTAATCAGTTTCAGCATTTATCCTGCAAATGTCTAGAAGAAAAGACAAGTTGGATCATAACCATCTGCCTTGGGCACTGAGGGATGCAAGAACAGTATTGCTGATGTACAGAATGGTTTGAGAATTGGCACGCTGGCACGCCATGTCAGTTTTGACAGGGAGTCAGTTCAGCTTCTCTAGCAGGATGTAGTGATGGAGCTTAGAGATTGTTTGGAGTACATTCCCAGCTATATGACAGAGCCCTCTCCGAAGGGAAGAAATGAACATGCACCCTGCTTGCACACAGACAAACTGGCCGTAATTCAATTGTAACAGAAATGTTCGCACCAGTTGTCTTTCTTGCCTAAGGTGGCAGGAACCCATATAAGTAATAATAATAATAATAATAATAATAATAATAATAATAATAATGATAATAATACAACACTGCTGCAGTGTTCTCCTCCAAAGTATTGAAACACTTTCGAATAAGTTTGGGATTCGGCTGGGTTACAGCATTTGTAAGTAAGAGGACATCGTTTAATGTTGAGCTGGCCAGTCATACAACTTTACAGATGTCTGGAACCATTAACTGCTTGGTTCTTGCATGTCAAAAAGCATTTCTTTCTTTCTTTCTGTTTTTTTCTACGTTTGCATAGTTAGAATATGATAATTTGGCAAAGTATCTAGCAAAGTCTATGAAGATGTTGAAGAAAAGCATGGTACATTAAAAGGCAAAAAATAGGTATTCCAATCCAATAACATTAACATTAATACTTAAGTAATATTATAGGCATGAAGTAATGATATTATAGCCTTTTTGATCAGGTGATATATATTTAATTCTGTGTCCTCCCAAACAATTACCTATTGCACTGTAGAGCAGTATAGATGTTGGATGTGTTTCTACTCTTCTGGTGATTTTTATGTAACTGTGTTTGTCACAAATGTGCTCAAGCTTAACAATTCTGATTATTTGCAAAGTGCAAATATATGTTGCTACACAAATTAAGGATTTTTGTTTTGAGTGTTTTTTTAAGAGCATTTAAATGTGCATGGTTTACTAACCAGTAAGGGTACTGATGTCACTTACCAGCATGTATTTAGTAACAGCTACTGGTACTGAGTGTGAGTATGATTTACATTCATTTTTGGTTTTCTATCTGCATGTCCTCCCCGCGGTTGGGTGGACATTCGAAAGACATGCGTAAATGGGCGTGCCTTCGTTGAAAGTT
Source organism: Protopterus annectens (assembly GCF_019279795.1). Lineage (NCBI taxonomy): Eukaryota > Metazoa > Chordata > Ceratodontiformes > Protopteridae > Protopterus > Protopterus annectens. The sequence continues at coordinate 984,850,993 of NC_056727.1, forward strand.
GAACGTCAAGCTGGCACCTTGGCGTTCAGGAAAATCTACTGCCAATCATTACCGGGCTGGAGTTCCGCTGTGGCGACCCCTAACCGGGAAAAGCCGAAAGACAACAACATTATATATAAAATATGCTGTCTGATTAACTAAGAGCTGAGTTACCATACCAACCCTAACTACTGAACTTCTTTTATAATGAGTAAACCTTATATTACCCATACAGATCATGCATGGCACTGTCAGAATTTGTGTCTATTACACAATTAATGGTAAGGCATGGGAAGAGCGTCAGTGCAAAGAATGCACCCCTGGGGAGCACCAAAAAAAATAGCAGTAATGTATTTATTTCTGAGTTATACTTTTCTTGATTTGCTTATAAAACAACAGATAATGGACTTTGTGGCACTAAATGATGGAGTCTTAAAAGTATGTGTGCTTACAGGATTTAGTCTTCTTTCACCTGAAAACTATTTATTTCTCATAATTAGAAATTTCTCCATTACCTTATTTCTTTCCCAAATGTATTGGTTTAGCAAGGTTTTAAGTAGAACTAATATCTTAGACTTATATGAAACTCTTCAGGTTTTAACTCTTTCAGTATTGTACCCCAGAAGCACAGCCTTGGAACGGGGAATTAAAAAGGAATTCTTGTTGCCTATGCTTTTAAGGACTGTAATATATCTGTGTATGGGACAGAGGAAATGGTGCCTTTTACTTATACTCTTTATTTCTAGACATCAGCAGTGCTATCAGTGTCAGACTGATAATAAGGAAAGAAAACTTAATGAGCAATATGCCTCACACTAGGGTTCAGGATATGCCGCTGTAGGACAGTTTCCTACAGCTATTAATACTGTGGACAGGGTACTAGTGAAAAAAAGTGGTCATAAATGATGAATGCCACATGTAGGAGGATCTGCAGAAGTTCAAAAATGCCAAACACAGTAATATTCAGATACTTCCTAGTATGCAGTACTGAGGGGACCATCAAGGATGGTGCGTAGAAAGCAGGGATTATGGGACAGCATTACTCAATGCACATTCTTGTGCAGAGAGGTATATTGTTACAGTTTGTGTATCTGCACACTGTAGTTTCCTATAACATGTTCTGTATCAGCCATGAGTAGTCTGCCTACCCTGTCTCTGACCATGTACATGCTGTGTGCATATATAGTACCCACATTAATTTGTGGTATTACCTGTGTCCTCATTGGTCCTCTGTACATTGCCACAACATTTGTGGCATCATTTTTATTACCATAGCTGTACATGCATAGTTGTCAGATAGTACTGACATGTTGTCGGCTGTCTTGGTGAGATACACCTGTCACTGCTGTGCCATTTCTACTTTTGGTGTCTCTTCCAGGTGAGTTATTGTTCCTGACTGCACATATTTGTTGTGAATTGTTTTACAACCTCCCTGCCTGATTCCATACCTGAAAGTAATGATTTCATCTTGGGCTGTACAGATGCAGGGATCTGGGATGTTTGCAGTGTTTCTTTGACAGCTGCTGCCTTGGGATTGCATTAATTTTAATCCATGCTAGCTTTCTGCTTTTCTGCATTTGGTGTTACTAAATTAGATGAACATGTTATCATCAATAGCGGAAGAATCCAGTAAAGATACAGACAAACAACTGCACACTCAACTGTCTCCCTTACAGTTTGTGGCATAGCTGTTATTGGCATAAATCTCGAGTAATAGGGTAATATATTTTAAGAAAGCATGAAACATAGAAGAATGGCATATATACATCCATTTGCTAAAATTACTGCAGTAGGAAAATATATGTGACAAGTATGAAAGACTGAGATGTCCATAGTTGCTGATAGTAACAAACACTGTGGTATACAACATAAGTGCTGGGTCTGTTGCAATAAGTACAGTATATAACTGTAATGCAGTTAAGAATGAAGAGGTGCTAGCAGCCTGATATAATGGAATATGAGGAATAGTTGCACATGTTACAGCAGAAATGTGTGTAGCAAAAATAAGATGAAGAATCAGATGGTCATGGATCAAAGGGTTAATCAGGAAAGTTATGGCATGTTGATTCTAGGTCTAAGTAATGATGTGGGATATAATGGTGTGGGCAGCGATATTAGACCAAATACAAAAAAAGATATTGTATTTTGACATATTATAAGCAAATGGGCAGAAAAGAGCAGACGCATAGCTAGGCTGGGCTTTAGGGTTAGTCACCACAGGTGCAAGTTGTTATGTGGCATAATTGGCAGATGCTGATTGGCTGGTACTGTATTACTGGTGTTTATTTCTGTACAAGCATTTCTGAATGCTGGTACAGCAATGAAGTCAAATCGATGCTGCATCTGCTGCCGGTACTGCAGCACTTGCTTCAGCACTTCGGACATAGTATAAGTTGCGGCAAGCTGTTTGCTACACTGTTTAAAAGTAGAAAAGGCTCTGTTTTCTTGTTGTCTATGCTCTTTTTCACTCCTCAGGTTGAATGTAAGGGGAAGAACAGAGCTACATAAAGTGGATAAGAAAAGGATACTGTATCATTAGATTGTCTTTTCACTCCAAACCTAAAGTTAATAAAGAGGCACTGGGCACCATATGAAATGGCTATGGATGTGAAAAAGAGGACAAAATGACAGGTTAAAGGGAGGTGACAGTGACTGACTTAAGTCTAAGGTTCAGTGTAAGTTAGAAGAGCTGTAGGATGAGAAAGACGGGAAGGAATAGGGATTTACAGCTATGAAGAGGTAAAAAAATAAGGACAGGTTCAAAACGCAAGGACAGCAGCTGATTCTGAGGACAAATGTTACGAGTAAGTTATAGTAAAGCCAGAAGGCCAGGTTGTTTCAGAAGAGGGGCATAGCAAGATGAGTGGCAGTGATAGTATGACTGAGTCCTTTCTTTTAGAATTATGACAGGAAATTAGTTGTTATTTAGTGAAAAATAGAGTAGTCATGGGATGTCATTAAGGAGGCATGTCTAATGATAGCACACATGGCGTGCGATATGTCACTGAAGGAGACAGACTGAAACCCTTCTAAATAGCTTCCTATCATGGACCAATGCCAATATGATCACTTTTTAATCTCTTGATTACATTTCTTCAAAGTTTTTCCTTTTGTAAAGTATGTACTGCAGTACTACGGTTTCATTGAAGCTGACATGTACTACACTGGGGGCATTCATTTTTTTTCCAATGTTATTTGACCAGGAAATTAGTATTAGCTCCCCAACCACCAGCACTGATACAAAAACAATGTTTGTGATGACAGCAGATGTTTTCAGGTATGCTATGTAATTGTTGTTGTGATCAAAGAATTGTTTTCTTTTCAAGGGCATCCTAGTTTATCATAGGCGGATCCTCCTACATAATGCCGCTGTGCAGTACTACTACAAAGACATATATGCATTAGCTACATGCTTTGTTTTGATTGTTAGATCTGAATCAGTTCTGTGATGTTTACAAAAATATATAATGACACAATACAGCTCTTCTGGCATCCCATCCTGTGCTGTACCTGAGCTTATCCTTTGCCAGTTGGTGCAAATCCCCTTACCTTCTGAGATTAGATCTTGCTGGTAGAGCTCATGAGAATATGATTTGTAGCACCTACTTTTCCCATATCTCCCTGATGAGCAGGGACCAAAACACAAGTTATGCTCAAGACATGTGCATAATGAGGTGACTGTTAAACACAGACATAATGAGGTAAAAGCATGGATCAGGTTTACTCAGGAGTGTTTAATAACTGATTGCATGCAACAGTGCTTATCAAGGTTGTAACAGGATTAAATTAGACATGCCTCATCTGTTGGTGCCTTGAGGTACTGTGACTTTGTGAGTAAGTTTACTTTATACTTGAGTCTGGAGTGTGCTTCTAAGATTATTCCACAGTTTCATACTTAACATCCTTTTACCAGATTTTCTGAAATGTACTTGTCAGATGTGGAGCTACAGCAAGATTTGCCATAGTCACTTTGTCACTTTGCTTACTTTAATCTATACAATAGCACTAGTTGTAAGATGTAATAATTCTGAATAAAGAACATCTCATAATATAGTTGTTTCTAACTGGTGCAGCTGCGGTCAGCTTTCTGTATCCTACACAGTTTGCCGTACTTTAAGTACAAATGTCCCATTTAAATGCTAATAATAATTAACAAAACCTTGTGCTTCCACAAACAGAAAGTGTATCCAGCCAAAAAAGAAAAAACAATAACCAAAAAAGGCTCAATGCCTGCTGCAGAAATTGAATGCAGTCTGAAACCAGATAAAGAAATAGACTTTAATTCACTTTAGTTAAGCACTTTCAGCTACAAATTAAGGACTTGGATTACAAGGCATCCACCATAAAATCTATGTTGATCTTTTCTAACATTGCAAATCTATATTTATTGGTATCTGATCTACCATTGCAGCAAGCTGTGGCATGTTTGCATAAAGCATTCAGTTTGTTGTCTTTAAACAAGTAACTGCTCATATATCTTTTTTCTTAGGCACACTCTGTTTTTTTTTTTTTTTTGTAATATAAAAAACTACATAAACAACTCCTGTAGAGTTACAGGTTGCCTGGGATTACAGAGTTTAATCTTTTTATCATTCAGTGTAACCAGAATAGTAGCATCTTCCCAAATGTATTTACACTGACTAAACATTCCACATTTTTTGTGGCTCTGAGGAAGGCAATATTGTTAGTTGTCTTTGTAACCAAGGCCATATTCTTAAAAGTGTATTAGCTTTAAAAATAGCCCAATTATTCTCTGCCACTTCTTTAAAGTCCGTGATTTCACTAGTATAGCAAAATGCTAATGCCCTTTCAAAATGTGTCATAGGTCCCTCTGAGAAATTCTTGGGTTGTAAGATTTTCTTGATTCCTAAAAGGGGCTTAAACTTATTCATTCTTTACTTAAAAACCTTATAGATAATTTGGTCTATCATTTTCTCACAATAATTTCTCTGTAAGTACATGTTCTTTAATATTGGAATGTCTACCACAAAGGTGACTTCATCTGACATCACTCTTGACAAATGAACTAGATGTCCTTTTGCCAAACTACATTTTTGCTTCCGTGGGTCTCAACTTTTAATAGATTTGATAGAGTGAGTTTTCTATAAATATTAGAAACAAAACCCTTTTCTTTTTTAAACAATTTAACATCCAAAAATGTCACCTCAATGTGTGCATGCATGCATGTGTGTGTGTATGTGTGTGTGTGAGTAAACAAAATATTTTGTGGTTGAATTAATGTACTCAATGAATTCTGTGTCCGCCAACACGATACATATATAATCCAGAAACCAATAGTATTTTACATATTTAGGATTGCAAACAGTTTTGTTCCTATTTGAACATCACAAGACTAGTGTAAACAGGGGTGCATGCCACCCCCATACCAACACATTTCATTTGCCTAAAAACTTCTCTTTCAAAATACAAGTAGTTGTTGTATAAAACCAATTCCATTCAGTTCACCAAAAATTTCACTATCCTAACTTCGAAAAAATCAAATGTAGGTATACCTGAGTTAAACATGCGCAACCTTTTCTCATTAGGTCTACCTAATCAGTCACATCAATAATTACAAATGATAAGTTATTGTCCCATAGATCATTACCAATCCAACTCAACAAATGCCAGGAATCCTTCATGATATGCTCACAACAAACTTGAAATTGCTTCAAGGATCTGTGTATAAACACTGCCTGGGGAGTAAGTCTTCAACCCTCGTGAGGGCACTATGGGCCTCAATAGTGGCTTATTGGTGTCCTTATGATTCTTGGGTATTCCAAAAATAGTTGGTACCCTACAGTTCTTTAATGCTAAAAAGTAATATTTCTCATAGTTAATAACCCCTTGCATCACAGATTCGTATACAAATCAATTTTCTATTAGCAATATTAATTTCATTGATTGAGACTTACTTGTACCTATTGTTGCCATAAAGTAATTCTAATATTTTACCTGTATAATCAATGCTATCCATGATCATTGTCCCCCTCCCTTGTCTGGTTTTAGCACACTGATCTGTTAGTTGAAAGGTTATGTAGTAATTCTCTCTCACTGTCATTCAAGATGGTCAAACAATACTGACCTTTTTTTTTTTTTATAAGCTGTATGAATATCATTTTCATAGCTCCTTTCAAAGGCATAAATCAAAGGGTTAAGGGGAGATTTAAAAGTGTTATGTTTACTAAATTGGTAAAAATCCAGTTTTATAATCTTATCATCTTTCTCAAATGTGTAAGCCAAGTTTATTTTCCTCATAAATAACAAGTTCAATTAGAAAATCTGACAAGTTACCCCTTACTCTGTGTACAAAAGTGAATCAATTTTTACAAAGACTAAAATGGGTCTTGGTATTTTGTTCAATACTATAATTAAAAATTGTATAGCCACCATACTTGTGGACAATGTCATCTTGTAGAATTAATACCTCTGATTGGGTTTGGACCAGTATTTCCTCCCCATGTTGTTTTCCTTCTTCTGGACCTTCCCCCTCTGCTTCCTCCATTTTGATTTACAAAAGCATTCTGCTAGTGGTTCTTGCTGTTACCCACCTGTGAGGCTAGTCTCTCTGATCTCCTTGGGAGGGAGGGGGGAATATTGTAGAGACCTCTCTAAAAAATCATTCAGTTCACCATAATTTCCTAAATCTAAACCATCACTATTGTTTCCTAAAACCTCATCCTTCTTATTATCCCTTGGTGCCAGATTTCCTACATCTCTCACATACTCATTCAAAGGGTTCCCATTAGTGTTCCCTAATTATTGCCCTTTGGGGATGAGGTAGGCTTGACCACTCTCATAGCCATGCTTGTCACTCTCAAGTTGTTTTCTGTTTTTTAATTAAATCAAATCAACCTGCCAATCTATTTTATTACATATATATCCTGATAATTTTGAAAATATGTGTCACATAAGAAATCTCATTTAATCTTATCATTCATTAATTGTAATTCCAGAAATAATTAATTGCTTTTTATTATCATTGTCCATGATTAAAATACTCAATAACTCAAAACTGTCCCGGTCATACATATTAGCCAGTTCTGTAGACAGGGCTGAGTTGACTTCAATGTTATTTGGAAATTTCTATGCGACATTAACTTATCATTTGTAACTACTGATGTGACTGATTTAGTTTCAAGTACACCTCACGAGTAAGAGTTGTCTAAGTTTCAAGCAGTTATATCTACATTTGATTTTAACTTTTTGGTGAACCTAATTGCATTGTTTTTACATAACAACTATTTGTATTTCGAAGGGGGATTTTCTAAACAAGTAAAAAGTGTTGCTATGGGGGAGGCATGCACCCCCATTTACACTAACACTGTGATGTTTAAATGGGCACAAGACTTTTTTTTTAATTCTAAATACACTACCTCTTGGGTAAAATACTTTCAATTCCTGGGTGATATCTGTATCCTGTGGAGAGACACAGACTTAAGAGCGAAGAAATTCAAACACAGAATTTTTGCAATTTACTGACACGTGCACACACATATACACACACACACACACACACACACACACACACACACACACACACACACACACACACACACACACACACACACACACAAAATGAGATGAACATTTTGGATGTTAAATTAATCAAAAAAGAAAGCAATTTTATTTTTAACATTTACAGAAAACCCACTTTCTCAAATTCTTACTTGCATGTTAAGAGCTGTCAAACATTGCAGACAAAATGTAGTTTATTAAAAGGACAACTAGTTTGTTTGTCTAGAATGATATCAGATGAAGTCAACTTTATGGAAGAGGTTCAGATATTAAAGAACATGTTTCTACAGAGAATTTCCCCTGATTTTTATTGGTTAATGAATAAGTTCAAGTCCCTTGTAGGGAGTAAGGAAATCTTCCAACCTCAGCATTTCTCCAAGGGATCTACGACACATTTTGAAAGAGCATTGGTATTTTGCTATAGTAGTAATGTCATAGAATTTGACATAGTGCTGGAGAATAATTGGGCTATTTTTAAAGCTTTTATGCAAGATTGTAGGTGACACCTCGAACTTTGTATAAAAAAGGGCCAAGAATTTGAAAAAGAACAAATTATAAAAGAATATGATCTTGGTTGCAAAGACAACTAACAATATTGTCCCCCCCCACCGAGCCACAAAAAAGGTGGTATGTATAGTCAGAGTAAATACATTTGTGAAGGTGATACTGTCCCAGTCATACTGAATGAGAAAAAGCTTAAACTAAAAGTCCAATCAGCTTGTGGTTCTACAAGAGTTGTTATGGTGGCTTTTTGTTTATATTTGAGGCATTTTATATTGGAGAAACAAAGTGTACCTTAAGAAAAAGGATATGTGAACATGTATACAATGTGTTTAAAGAAAACAAATTAAGCACTTTGTAGAAACATGCTATGATTTGCTGCAATGGTACATCCAATACCAATAAATTTAGATTTGCAGTGTTAGAAAAGTTCAATAAAGATATTGCATGGGGTATGCCTGGTAATTCAAACTAGAATTTAAAGTGTTACCATGGCAGTTAAGGCTAGATGCCACTAAAAACCAGTTAGAATGAATTTGCATTTATAGGTAATGTGTTAAAGTTATGCTCTGCAAAGTTATGAATTCATATAGCATTATGCGTCAGGATTATTTTTACATTTTTAAATATGTATATTTTAAAGAATTTCATGTTATACTGAATTATTTGCATGATATGGAGTTATTTTTAAATGTGATTGTTTGATTCATGATTGGTTTATTGTTAATTAATTATTCATTGCATGTTGGTATATGTACTTGCACTAATTTTTTTTGTACTTTAGATCTGATGAAGTCCTAAATTTGTGGATGAAAGCATTTAACTAAAGTTAATTAAAATGTGTTTCTTTATCCGGTCTCTGTCTTTTTTGAATTTCTGCCTCAGGAAACTTGTGCTTCCAGATATATGTGGTTGATAACTCTGCCACTGTGATGGTTGTATACTGCTAGAATAAATTGAAGTTAGCTAGCCACCAAGAAAAGATGTGTTACAGGTGGGTTCATTACAAACACCCTAACAAACTGGCAAAGTTATACTTCCTGCCAAGCAGTCTTAGTGACCATGTCCCTATTCTTGCCCATTTAGTCTCTTAAAGGTCAAAAGGCTCCCCTGCATTTAAAACTTCATATTATTTTCCAAGCAATATTCACAAATTACTACGGTCTGCATTGCAAATAACAGACCAGTCTCATGCTTATGATATCTAAGATTATAACTTAACTAGTCAGCACAGGCATTTACATATATGACTAATACATTATTAAAATCTACCTGTTTACCCTGAATTACAACAAACCCAATGGCATTGATTAACAGTAGGAACACTGCCTGGAAGGAATAGAAAAAAAAGACCCAATGCTCAATAACCATCAGAACCCAAAGTAACCAAGTTAAATTCTGTTATTTTAAAAACAGGAAACCAAAAAACTCTGAAGCACCATTAAACCCATTAGTTCCAACAAATTATTTTTGAATGATTAAGAATCTCCGATTCTCTCTCCAAATATGACGCAGGAAATCTCAAACAAAAATGTATTTCTCTTTTCATTTATCCAGTACATACCTCATCAATCACAACTCAAGAAACCCTTCTATTCCTTTGCATATAAATTCTTAACTACCCCCATTTTACTTCAAAATACAGACAAGTAAGAAAAAAGATAAACACAGCTTTGCAGTTAAAGATATTAAAAAATATTACAAACTGGTACCACATTTCTCAACATCCCCATAGCTTACATCACCAGTTTAACTCTGACCACTGGGTTGCTACTGCCTGGCTTTAAAAACACACTTATAATTGTTTTGTCAAAGGTCTCCTTAATGCTCTGTTTTTCAAAATACTCACTAATGGTTCATGAATCCTCCAGTGCACTGCATGGTGCCAAAGGCTTACAATTATATAAACCCCTTTTCTGCCTAAATCTATGGGAAAGAGCTTTCCCAAAGCTTACCCCCATCTCCTGGAATAGTCTACAAGAATTATCAATCTTTAAGAAAAAGTTAAGAGCATATCTTTCATAGGAGAACAAATGCCTCTGCTTTTAAGATGCGGCCAGATTTGCTCCCCTACCTTTTAAACTCATTAATGGCTATGCACTGTGCTATCAACTACTGCTGGTCAATTTTCTTAATTGCTGCTTTATTATGTTTAGTTAATATACATAGAATGCACTCACATCTGTTCATTTAGCATACTGCTATTTATGAGTATGTTTAAATTACATTTTCTAGTATTTTTCTGTTGTTCATTTTATCACTTCACAATGTTTGCATTTGTATTTTTTGTGTTGTTTCACCTTTAATGTATTTATTTATTTATTTATTTTTTTTCTTAAATGAGTTATTCCCACTTGGCTAGTGGTCTCTTTTCAGAGGAGACCCCAATGTGGCATTCATACTACATGATCTACTAGGTAGCTGAAAAGTGTCTTATACCAGTCTACCACACCATTTAACAAACAAACATACAAGGAAAAGAACAAGCAATAAATAAATGTGCAGGTAAAATACCAGGATGTTATATATAAATCAAGGTATGTCTTCCCAGAACATTAGACCTAATTAAAGTCATTTGATGGTAACCACTATTTTATGGGACCACAGTAAATATCCTGGACTTAATATCTGATAAATATCCTGGACTTTATTATTTATTGATTAATTAATTTATTTATTGCATTCGGTCCACTGGGCCAAAAAGTGCCTATTTTCAGTGGAGGCCCGGGGAGAAAAGCTCCACAGAGATATATACAACACATACAATGTGATAAAAAAAAAAACTCAAATAGCAATTATAATAATTTAAACAGTGTACAGAGTCTTTGACACAGAAGGATGAAAAGGCAAAGCACCTGAATAAATCTGACTACTGACAATATAACAGAAATCATTGTAAAAAAATCAATTGCCAATACATATACAGAAGGGTCCAGAAGTGGATTATCTATCAAGGAATAAAGGTGAAGGATGGAAGAAGGAAAGGTGGGACTAGAAGAAGGGAAGAGGCAGAGTCAGCTTTGGAAGGAGGGGAGATACAAAGTCAGGTTATGGGTTGAGAGAAATTAGTACATGAGCATTGCCAGTGGAGAAGAGATGTTGTTTCAAAGTATTTTTAAAGATAGATGTGTTGCTAGTGGATCTTAGTGAGGGTGGGAGAGAGTTCCATAGTTTAGCAATGGAGAAGGAGTGGAGCATTTGCCCAGCGGAGAGGTTGGGTTTCTCTACCTGCAGGAGCATTTGATTTTCAGAGTGGAAAGGCCTATTTGGGTGATATAGTGTAAATAGATTAGAAAGGACAGGGCAGCTGGATGGGTTAAATACTAGTTTATTCGCAGTAGCTAGTTGAATATATGTAAGATGGTGAGGACGTTCTAGCCAATTTAGTGATTGAAGAGAGGCACAGTGGTGAAATAAATGTCATCCATTGGTGACGAACTTTGCAATTTTGTTATAGCATGAGTGTAGCTTGGATTTAAGGCTGGCCTGTAAATTGGTAAAGAGAGGAGCACCATAAAGAAGACAGGGGATCAGGAAGGAGGATGCGAGGGCTAGTTTGGAGGAGTACTTGGGGAATGTTTTGTGGCTGTATAGCATACCCAGTTTCTGATGTGCTTTTTTAATGTTGTTGTGAGTATGCATGTCGAACGTTAGGTGTTCATCTATGGTGACACTTAGAAGTTTAGTATTAGTGACAACCTCAATAGAAGTGTTGTCTTGGGAGAGAATCCAGAAGGTGTATTTGTCTATGGTGATAGACTTCTTAGGGGTGAATAACAGTACCTTAGTATTTTGGGGATTTAATGCTAGATGGTTGTTGGCCATCCATAATTCAGTGGAGCTGAGGGCTGCCTGGGTAATTTTCTGAAGATCATGTGGGGAGTTGGCAGTGCAGTTGATAGTAGAGTCATCTGTGTATTGGATGACTGTCCCTTGAGTGAGACTAGAGTGGAAGTCATTGATAAAAATGCTGAATAGTAGTGGCCCTAAGATGGAACCTTGAGGAACACCTGTAGTGGTTTTAAGGAAAGGAGAGAAAGATGTTTGACACTTTGTAGTTTGTTGCCTGTCTGTGAGGTAGTTGGAAAACCAGTGTAGGGTAGAGGGAGAAATACCTGTGTTAGCTAGTTTTCTAAGAAAAAAAGGGTGGGATATAGTATCAAAGGCTTTGGAAAGGTTGAGAAATAGGAAGGAGGCTAGTTTTCTGGTATCACAAGCCCGATTGATAGGGTCACAGAAGGTTATAAGAGCTGTAGTGGTACTATGCCCTGGTCTAAAACCATGCTGGGTTGGTGACAGTATGTTATTGTCAAGTAAATAGTTAAGGAGTTGGCTGTGAATATATTTTCCAAGGATTTTTGAGATGGGTGAAAGAATGGCAATGGGTCGAAAGTTTCCACCTTTGTGGAGAGGGAAGATAAATGGAAGGAACATAAGACTCTTGAATGGACCTATTGAGAAGTATGCTAACAGGGAAGGCAATGGAATGTGCTGCGTTTTGAAGGAATTCTGGTGGCAGGTGGTCACAAGCATTAGTGCAAAGTTTTAATGTATAATTAATGATACTATATGTATTACATGTTTTTTGTACCTACATATTTCTTTAAACAAATGCTGGCTTTCTAATTTGAATGAATTGGTTAATAAGACTGTTATTGTTTGAATTTTGTATATAAACTGACATTTTAAGCATGGTTTTATTCTGCAGAAGTTCTTCTAGATGAAAGTGTTAAAGTAAAAACTGGTGTGTTTTTAATTGTCTATTCTCCTTCGTTTGCCTACCAGTGGATGATTTTTATTTTTTAGTATTTTATGGAACAATGTAAATGAACACAATTAAGTGCAATATTACCACCTAAAACTGTATGGTGCAATGCTGTACTTTTATATCTGCATATGTGCGTTAGGCACCAGTTGGTGTAATGGTTAAGGTCTTTGCCTTCCATGCGCAAGGTACATGTTTCAATTCTGATCACTGTCCAATGCCTGTATGGAGTTTGCATGTTCTCCCTGGGACTTACAGGGGTTCCACCCACCTCTTCAAAAAAAACAAAAAAAAAAACTAAATTAAAAAAATAACACCACAGTGAGTCTTTCCATCTTAAACTCAGCGAAGAATAGAGCTCTGGGCAGCAGCAGAAACTGTAGATGGTACCCTATAGGGGGAAGAATTGTATAGACAAGACATTTTAAACATCAATCTTGGTGCAAAATATCCTCAAGATAGCAAAACATGGATCACAGACTGTGCGCTGTGTCAGGGCTAGCCGCTCTGCAGTGCAAAAATTGTCTCTAGGTGATTTGGTTGTGTTGAATAATGTTGCAAAATGAGCATAGGTATTTGCAGGTGATTGAGGAACCAGCCTATGCCAGATACCCATGCTAAGAGTGGGAGGGGTATACAGTATGTGCTACTATTACCCAGTGTCTGTCTGCCTTTAAGACTTGGGTCAGTAAGCTACTGGCCAGTTAGTGTCCAGTTGCCCAACTTGGGTTACTTGGTATAGCTCTGAGTGAAAGCTGAATGTTAAACCAATCAACCTGCCAAACATGAACTAAGAATTGCTTCACTCAGTATAGGTTCACTGACAGAATGCAACTTAGAAGAGGATGACATGATCATAAGGAGGAGGCTGGACAGCGTATGTATGTATCTATAAGACAAGATGTAAGGACAGGGCAGCAAAGCCACTTGGGTTGGGATCCAGAGTCTACTCTCAGGAGGGGGCAGGCTAGAAATGGTGTAGGAGTTGGGGTGAGGGAGAGGCTTCAGAAGACAGTGATGGACGTCATCAGAATTAGTGATGGACTCATGGAAGTCAGACACCGGCCTAATGACAGGGCATTATTCATAATCTCAGCCTGTGCCCCACAGCAGGGTTGTGACAGTGAAGAAAAGAGTGCATTCAGACAGCAGTTTCAGGGCCTAATAGATAAAGCAGGACAACATGAACTGGTGTTGATAATAGGTGACCTGAGCACACATATTAGGACAGACAGAATACGATATGAGGACTGCCTTGGTCCATGGAATAAAGCAGGACAGGACATTCTAGACTTCTGACTGGCAAATAGCTTCATGGTGGCCAATACATGATTCAGAAAGACGGACAATCACAAGACTGCATACAAGAGTGGCCACCATGCAACTCGGGTAGATTCATCCTAGAAAGGAAGGGGTACTGAGGAAGAATCAGTAATTGCAAAGTCATCCAAAGTAAAATAGTCTGCCAACAGCATAAACCAGTGGTTGCAGCAATCACCTGCAAGCAGTGGCCAAAGAAGGTTCTAAGGTCGTCAGAGACTAGACTGAAAACCTGGAAGTTGACTGGAGAGAAGGCAGAAGAGTTCAGGGAATTACTCAGGGCTCTAGTACCTCAGGAAAAAGAGGAAATAGAAATCTCCTTCAGACAACTTTTCTGAGGAATGCAAAACATAATGTTGTGTTCAGTAGTAAAGTTGCTCTTTTTACCAAGTCATGTGATGCTATATTTACTGACATTAAAATAAAGGGCATTATTACTAGATATGTATTTTGAAAACATCTTACAGAACTTTGACATCTTCCTAAAGTAGTTTCCAGTTTGCGGTCATCAACATATCTATAAATTACAGCACATTTCCCACTTTTGTATCTGAGAGGAACCATTCAAAAAGAAGTTCCTCCAGTAAGGATGCTGTGAGACAGTATGGTAGTGCCCATCAAGGTTGACAGATACCACCCCCCCCACCCCACACACACACACACACACACAATTTGTTAATTATTTTTTGAGTGGAATACCATTGAATGCACTAGCAGTCAGAATAAACAGTACAATCTGTCATCCTTTAAAAGAAGCTGTCATTTCCTCTTCAAAGAATGCAACAGGATTCAAAAAGCAAGCTGTCTTTTAAATAATACCATGATGTTCCATATCTAACAGAAGCAGGCTTTGCATCAGTCTGAATACAGACCATTGTGACAATCTCAATGCTCTTACATACAATAAATCTCAGGATGATGGCTCTAAAAGTGTTTGCACCAGAGATGGCCCCTCCTCATTCTCAGGGAAGTGTCCACATGATAATATTTTGTTTAACATGACTGACAGGGTTTAGTTACAGTTTCATTGGTTCTGTATAACAAACTGCAGTTGTGTTGTTTTGTTCTATGAAACTTAAGTTTTTAATTTTACTTGAAAGTGCTTTTCATTTCTATAAATACATCATGAGTGTCTTTCCTTGTCTGCAGGTACAGTCTTTATTTTCTGTGACTGTGATCACTCTGAAAGCAAACTGAGCTGTTAGTGTGTCTGAGATTTGAATACCAATAGCTATTCAAATGCCCTTTTCTCCACTACGTCAGTAACATATGTATGCAGGCCTCTCTCATATTCTTTATCTCAGTAGAATTGTCCATCCACCTTAATCTCTACCTTTCTCTTACTCTTTTGTCTTTAATCTTTCACAGTAACAATATCTTCTATAGAGACTCTGACATTTGTATTATATGGACAAAGATTCTTGAGTTTTAATTTTACCATCAGTCAGGATTTATTTTCTTAGTTTTGACTGGTTCACTCTTCTTGTAGTCCATAGAGTTCTCAAGTGTTTTTTTTCCAACACAAGAGGTCAAAAGCAAGTTGAAATTCCTCTAAAATTTTAAATATTCTTTTTGTATGATTTTACAGTTTACAAATTAGACACTTAATATGAAAGATGTGATTCCCTCACTTGATATGCAAAACATTGCCATGTAATCAAATAACTCTAAACAAACATCACTCTTTAGCTTCCAAAATCAGATCAATCTCTCTCACTACACACACACACACACACTCACACACGCACACACACGCACACACACATGCGTGCATACGGACATGCACACACACACACACACACACACACACACACACACACACACACACACACACACACACACACACACACACGTGTGTGTGTGTGAGTGTAAGTGGGGCTCATACAGGAAACTTCTCAGCCATTTTCCAGGCTGTATAGCGGACGGTGCTCTTACTATAAATTAATTTCCACAGGAGAGCTAGTTCAGATAAATTCATACACCTTAAAACTGACTGGGAAATTTAACTGTGAAACCTCATATGTGGTATACATGGCCCTGTGTCAGTCCTGCCCCAGGTTCTACATAGGCAAAACAGAATGTAAATTAAAAGAAAGAATCTCTGAACATATTTACAATATCAAAAAGAAAAAGAACATGAATGCCTTGTATAAACATGTAAAAGATAACACAGGGCACAATTTTAAATTCACCATCCTTGAAAAAGTAATTATAAAGAAGAGAGGAGGACTTTGGGCACTGAACTATATTGGCAGCTAAAACTTAACACAGGTGGAGAGACAGGCTTGAATAACTTTATCTCAATAACGCCAATGTTAAAATTAAAAGCTCTTGCCAGATAAATATTTTAATAATTGATTTTAAACAAATAAGAATCTTTAAATAAAATGTATAATTTTAATAAAGTAATATAAATTTGAATGTGTATCAGCATTGTTTAGTTCACCCCTTTAAATGGGTAATTAGTAGTCTGATTGGTTACTTGAGGAGGCTCGGCAATGACATGAATCATACTTCCATATTTAAACATGAGTTTTTAACATGGTTTTATCTGAAGAAGTTATCCTTCAAATAACAAAAGCACTCATCTACTAAAATTCTACAGTGTGGCTGTACTCCCTGGCTGGTGTTGTTTGCCGAGTTTCTTGGTTTGGTTTATTATATATATATATATATATATATATATATATATATATATATATACACAATATATGTTTGTGTGTGTGTGTGTGTGTGTGTGTCAGTGTGTATACACACACACACACACACACACACACATATATATATATATATATATATATATATATATATATATATATATATATGTATGGATCGAGGATGTTTGCTCGACTGAGCAAACGTCTGAATCCATAAAACCTGAACACACTTTAATGAACGCGCTTTTATTAAAAAAGAGCTTTCGTTAAAGCGTGTGAAAAAAAAAAAAACACTTCATTTACATGTGCCCCCCACACCCCACCTACTTTAATATTCTCCCTCCAAGACTGACTACAGTGGGGAAAAGTTAAATGTCTCTTACCCACACCATAGTACAGCCTCGGCAACAGTCATACTTATGCGAAAGTACTGCATCAGTGAATAGCACTTTCGTGTAAGTATGCCCAGCCGTTTGGATTTCGGTCATTTGCTCAGTCGAGCAAACACCCTAGATCCATATATATATATATATATATATATATATATATATATATATATATATATATATATATGGATTCACTTCAGAACATCGAATGCCATAACATTGCAATTCTGCACCCTCCATGTGGGGGACTGCACCCCACACACACCCTGCTATTTAAATATATCAACTCTGAGGTCGCACTTCAATGTTTTCAGGTTTCAGTGTATTGAACTTTCAGGATTTTGGTCTCAATCTTTTGAATTTCAATGTTATGGCATTCAATATATATATATTGATTTTACAAAGCAAACTCCCCTACTCAGCTGTGTGAATGTATTATACCACAACACTGTCATTGTTGTCCACCACCCCACTGCATTAACTTACTACTCCATTTATTACTCAGGGGACCACAAGCCCAGAGAGAAGACACATAGGTGTTAATGAGAGGAAGATTGAAGAGGGAGTCTGGAAAGTGGCTGCTGACAAGCACAAGGGACAAAAAAAAATTCTGTAGGCATTATATCACTTTAGTTGTTTTGCTAGACAGACTGCATGAAAATGGCATCCAAAATTACAACATGTAAAGCTCCTTCAGTTCATCATTAGCAAAAGACAAAAATAAAGTCACCATATATGTTTATTGAGTAAGAACTGCCTTTACATTTGGGGTCTGGAAGAGGAAATACTCTTTTGGTGGTGGTATGCTGTCAGTAGAAATCACTTTATTTTAGTTAAATGTTCATAGTGATGGTGCATTTCATGTTTTACTTGTATGAATAATGTCTGAGGGTTGAGTCATAGCTGTCATATTTCCCTATTTCACAGAATGTTCACAATTTTGCTTTGTATTTTTGGACTTTTCCTTGTAAAATTAATAGTTTTCTGGCACATTATTGAGGATTATAGTCATAAAATAATTTCAGACATTTGAATATCAAATTTCATATCTTTCAGAAAATGCATGCTAATGGAAAACCTGTTATTTTAGCAGCATTATAACTATATAAGATGTTATGTATATATAAGATATGTGAGAGTATTTTTTAAATCTGTCTCTGATTTTGGGCCCTTGTCCTGCATATTTTTAGCTTTGTCCCTGATTCTTGTGATAAGAGCTTGAGAATTATATTGTGAGTAGTTTTCAAACAGTGTTGCGTATACTGTAATCATTAAATGTTTTTCAGATATGGAAGTTATGTAAATGTGACTTGCGTGATATAAATTGTGAATGCTGCCTGTTAAGAATGTTCAACAGTCCTCATGCCACTTCTTTCATGGCTATGATGACCTCAGAGTTAACCTGTTAATGCCAATAATTCTGGAACAGACCCCTCACATGGGGACTGTATGTAGAATATTTCCATAATGATATAAATGTGTTTGAGTAAATTTGTGGTTGTGTATGTATTAGTGTATGCATGTAGAGTATGTATGCATATGTATATGCATGTGTGAAGCATCAACATACATGTATATAGTTCATATGAGGTGTTGGCATGTCTGACAGACTGGTGTGAGATCTGTTTTTAGGCACTTTTTTCCTCCAGCTGTCCTGGCACTTTGCTCCCAAACAAGAGACAGATTTGGTGAAATCATCATCCAAGCACAGATCTGGCAAAATCATCATTCAAGCTGCCATCAGAGTGCTTATTCTGCTGCAGCCAGCATTTCTCCATGTATGACCAGTAGCTCTTGAAGATCTTGTTTACATTGGACATAGAGCAGGGCTATCATGACCTTACCTCCCTTAGAAGGAGACTCTTTCATTAAGTTCTTCCAGGCTCCACCACAACCAAACATTAACAGACCATGCACCCCTGACCTATCACCAACCAAACATTAACAAACCACACACCTGTGACCCACCACAACCAAACATTAACAGACCATGCACCCCTGACCTACCACAACCAAACATTAACAAACCACGCACCTGTGACCCACCAAAACCAAACATTAACAGACCATGCATATCTGACCCACAGGCTCACCTCCTTCCAGCTAGAGAGACATGTTTAGGAATTGCACAATGTGGAAGATATCATATGTCATCCCACTTCACAAGGGCGGTACCTCCATGGAAATATCCAATTTTAGACCTATAGCAATAATGTCCCCGATAGCAAAAATCTTGGAAAGATGTGTTCATAAGCAACTCCTCCACCATCTAACCATAAATAATCTTTTGTCTAACACCCAACATGGCTTTCGCCCACATCACAGTACAACCACTGCCCTTCTCTCCTTTGTTAACTCAGTCAACTGTAACCGGAATAATAAACTGATTACCTCTGCGCTCTTTCTGGACTTATCAAAAGCTTTTGATATGGTTAATCACCAAGCACTGCTCCATACCCTGAAAATATTTCACCTTGACTACTCAGCCCTAAGCTGGTTTGAAGACTACCTGTCAGGGAGACAACAAGCTGTTCAGTGGCAAAGCAAGCTATCTCAATTACTACCAAACACCATAGGAGTTCCCCAAGGGTCTATACTTGGTCCCCTTCTTTTTTCTGTATTTATAAATGAGCTTTATTCTGTAATCCCCAATTCAACATGCATTCAATATGCAGATGACTCCACCCTGATCTGCTCCGACGCCTCCATAATCTCCAAGTAATTACCCAAAACTGCTTTGCTGCAATAGAAACATGGTTTATTGAGAAGAAACTTATCTTGAATCCAACAAAAACTAAGCTACTACTAATTTTCCCCACCTCAGCCTCTACCTTAGCACAACACCCTACACTCACTAATAATATGACCTTCCGAGTTCAGTCCACAAATGGTACCATAATAGAGCCAGACACTAATGCCAAACTACTTGGAGTAACTATCGATCACAAGCTCAAATTTGACATGCACATTAGCCAAACTATTAAAATGTAAACAAAAACTAGGCTCTATGTATAGAATTAAAAACTTTCTAACCCCTACTACTAAACTAACCATTGCACGTACACATCTTCTCTCCACCCTACTGTATGCCTCCCCTGTATTCTCCTTCCTTAATAAAGCTGAGCTCAATAAACTCTCTAAGACTTATAATCATATTGCCAAATTCAGAACAGGAGAACCATACCATACTCATCACTGTCTTAACCTAAAAACTAGCCTGGTTAGAACTCCCAAATCTTCTTAAACTTAATCAACTTACTGAAGCATTTAAAATTATCAAGGAACCACATAAAACCCCTCTTTAAACAAACTATTCATCCCTATTCTAATCTCAGCTGCCTTAGATCCTCCAACAGTGAACTAATACAAACAATCAAAACTAATAACTTGGGTGGGGATGCTCTTTACCAATTCCATTGGAAAACTATGGAACTCTCTTCCCAGTGACCTAAGACTAACTACCTCCTGAGTAAGTTCAAAAGCAACCTCAAATCTTTCCTAAAAGAACATTGGCTATGTTCCTGTACCAAACCTGACTAATCCTAAAAATACCAATACTACCCATACTATCCTGCTTTTTCTCTCTCTTCTTTACTACTACTGTCCTAAACTATAGTACAGGATCTCCTCACTGTAACAACCATAGCTATGAACTTCCACGAGCATATTTACTCGATATTTCTTTACCGACATATGGAGCCTATAATATCAGCATTGATAATGTCCTAAAATCATATGTTTTTATTAATCTACTTGTCATAGGAATTACTTATGTTATAGCTAATTTTTAACATGATGTCTCTTCATACTAAGAAAATCTATAAACTGTACACACGCAACTCAAACCTAAACACTGTCTCACTTATGTATATGTTTTCCTTTTTACCTGGAACATTATTGCTACTGTTATATCTCTACTTCGGACTACCTGACCATGTTATTATGAAATTGTTATATGTCAAACCTAAACCTTGTCTCAATTATGTATACGCTTTACTCTTTTTTCCCTGAACTTTCATGCAACTGTTATGTTGAAACATTTTATACCTTACCATGTTATGTTGCCTTTTTGAAATGTAACTTAATACCTGTTTAACTGTGGAGCTTTTCTCCCCGGGTCTCTGCTGAAAAGGGATATGTATCCAGTTGGACTAACCCGGTAAACAAATGTAAAATAAATAAAATAAATAAATAAATAAATTTCCATTTCTAGGCAGCTCTTTAAGTAGCTCTTTAAATACTCAGACAGCTAACTGATCCCAGGTTGTCATTTACAATCAAGGCTTTATCCCTGTACACTATGAAACTGATTAGAATGGTGTGAGTTTATGAGGACCTCTGCAAAACTAGATTTGGAATGTCAACTTTCCAAAGATTTTTCATATCCGTTGGAGAACACAGAATGCTACTACTGAAGTAATGTGAGCTTCAGGAAAAAAAATATGATTTCTGTCAGTATTTCATCTGAGATGCTTATGAAGTTGTTACAGTGCTGTTGCACTTTTGTAGTAATGTATTTAATGATTTATCTTTGTTCACTATTAATATCAATGTTTACACTCTAAGTACTCTTAAAATGGTTTTAAGTAGAATTATAATTAGTCCATACCTGGTGCTTCTGTGTTAGTTAGTTAGTTAGTTAGTTAGTTAGTTAGTTAGTTAGTTAGTTAGTTAGTTAGTTAGTTAGTTAGTTAGTTAGTTAGTGGGTACATTAACTGGTCCAAGGACCCTTTTAATGACAATAGCTTGTGGCAAGGTATTGCAATAGATAAACAATAATTACTTTGAGCATGAATTTTACATGACTATAAAGAAGACGTGAATATTTTAATATATGTACAAGTGAGATAACTATGTAGATGAAAATTTCAACAACATGATTATACATTTAAAATCTACTTGAAGAGAGCAGAGGATGCAGAAGTTAATCTCTAAATGCTGTAATGCATACAGTATGGATATTACAAAAAATAACAAAAATCTTGAAAATACATTTGTAAACATTTACAAACTGTGTTAAATGCCAAATATAAACATTGCATTTATTTGTTCATTGAGCGATTGTATTTAATTGGTTGATTGACTAATTGGTCATTTGTTTATTAAGTAGTCAGGTCCGATGACTATTTTCAGTTGTAGCCACGATAGAAAAACTGGCACAATAATTATGCTACAAAATAGAAAATCTACGAACCAAAGTAAGAGCAACAACAATAAAATATTTGTGCAGAGAAATAACTGTGTCCAGAAAAAAATCCATAATGTGACAGCAATACTTTAACAAAAGGTAATAAATGAATTTCAAAGGTAATAGCAAGCCATGAAATTAGAACTATTAAATGACATGACAACACTCCTAAAAATAGGTAGGGTGAAGTGACTAAGCAGAAAATAGATTAGAAAAGTATATTTCATGATACTTATAGCAGGTGCAAGTGGATGAACTTGAGGTGGGCGAAGGTGTATGAGCTCAGGTAATAGCGAGGATCCGCCTCAAAGCAGAGACAAGTTACATTTTATGGACTGAAACAGACAATTCTGATGGCAGAAAAAGAGAAGGAGGAGGTTTCTTATATCTGGAGACCAAGAATTCCAAAGCTTTTTATGTGGCTGTAAAGATAACGGTTGGTCAGGGAAAACAGATAATATCATGGGAATAAAATGGGTAGTGGCAAGAAGAGATGGGCAGCTTCTCAGTGAAAGGGAGGGGTTAGAAGTTTTTATGCAGCATTTAAATTTGGCATATATGAAGGTAGATGATTTAAGAATGGGAAGTCATGGATGGAAGTGACTGAGTGACAGATATGTAGACATTTGAAGTTATTGGGAGTACATAAAGAGGCAAGGGAAAGACCCAATCGAAGCCCTGTAAATAATAATGCTTTCAGTTCTTTGCATGTTTGTATGGTAAGGTAACTATTAAATATATAGGGTATTTTGAGATGAACAAATACATTGTTTATAACAGAGTATACACTGGTGTGCAAATTTTTGGGGGACAAGTGGTAAACCAAAGTGTTCATTACTGCTAACAGGAGAATTGAAGTATCAGTAAAGGTAACAGATTTTTGATGGGGTAATGGTGAGTCTTTGTAGTTGCAGCAAATAACATGGACATTGTATTGGAGTTTTATTTTTTTTAAAAATAGCGGCAAATTTGTTATAACTAGTGCTTGCAGATTAATTATGGTAGTTGAGATTCATAACAGGAGGGCATCTGCATAAAAAGAACAGTGAGTTCTGGATGGCTGACAGAAAGGACAGTAACAAAGAGGGAGTAAAAGGGATGTACTCATGGACAGAGCCTTTTGGTACACATCTAGGAACAGTTGTGGTAAAGATGAAGATTTACCTAAGAGTAATCATAGTTCTGCTCAAAGGATTTAAACTATGTAAGGATGAGAGCAAAGTATGTTTGACAGTTGGCTAAGGAGAAAGGAGGGACCCCCCCTAGACAGAAGGGTCATTTGAAATCTACAAAACTAGATTTGGTCAGTGGTTTGAAGTAAGGTGATGACATGTCATAGCTGGGTTTGAAATTACCTTGAAAGGAGAGGACTATCTGGTTCATCTTGTAAATAGGGTATACCTTGATCTAAAATAAGATTTTGTACTATTTTATTAAATGGTTTTGTTATAGTGAGAAAAAATGGTTAGGGATTGTTGGAAATGAAGTGATGCATTTCCACAGTAGACGAACAATACTAGAATGGAGGCAGAGATGGCTCAAAAAGCACAGTGTTGCTTCCATGTAGGAAATGGCTTTTTTGCAAAGTCAGGATGCAGGACATTGTTATTTGGGGAAGATGGCACAATAAGGGATATTAAGCAGAAATAATTGAGCTGAATGAGTTGAATGAAATTTGAATTTGAAAGATGACTGGACTGCAATGAAAAGTTGGTAAGAAAATACTAAAGAATAGCCCCATGAAGTGGCTGGAGAGGTGCAGTTGAGTAAATGTGTTCTAAGAAGTATCTGGATATTGCCCCAGGACAAAGCATAATTATTTAAGTTAGGGAGAGGGATGTGTACATGTTTATGAGAGTGGACATTGTGTGTTATGTTAGGATATCTATGTGTCCTTTAATACAAGTATGTTATCATCATTTAACTGCACTTTCTCTAGGTTATTTAGCAATCTCTAATGAACCAGATACATTGGCACATGTGTTTTCTGACATACTTACAGACTCCCACCTCATGTATAAATTTGCTACAAATATCTGAAGGATTTCTTCCAAGAAATGAGCAATTTTGCTTTGGTAATATTGAGTGAAGTATCAAAGAATGAAAAAAGGGAATATAAAGGAAATAAAATGAAAGTATGGAATAACTGGAACACAACACTAATGCACCCTACAATGTACTACTAGAGGAAGGTAGACTATAACACACCTTGCAGCATGTATTACTGAAAAATCAGGTTTTATGAATTTTATTGTTCTTTAAACTGAAGTTTTTGCATGTGCTTATTTCTCTTATCTCCTACTCTTGTTCTTCCTCGTAAGCAGTACAAAGCACAACTATTATATTTTGACAGAAGTTACTAAGGACAACATGTCAAAGGGGTTATACCTCTGAAGACTAACAGCTGTACAGGCATCACTTCTTCACAAACCTACAAACCTATACACAATGTGCTGTTAACCATCAGTGCTGTCATCATGCAGGAATGACAGACAAGTGTGGTGGTAATATTATCATCAGTCCTCCTGCCAGGAGTTACAATTATACCCAGGGGATAGCAGCTGCAGTGATCACTTACACAACAACAACAGAGCGTGCTGCAGTTGGGACTCTAAGTATTGTTTGTAGATTTCACACTGCAAGTTCTTCTATAGTCATTCTGACCAATGATGACCTGTGGTTCTTGGCACTAAATGGCCACATATGCTGCTGTGATTGGCATCTTCTGAGATTGGTGTTATTCTCCTCTTGTCATAGGTTCATAGGTTCATAGGTAGGTACTAGGCTATTGGCCCAAGGGCCTACATAAGCCTAGCCAACAAGGTTCCCTGGCTTACGCCACCCAAGAAAGTTATTTTCCTGTGCCACTGTCGAGCAGAGAAACAGAAGTGATCCCCGGGGTGTATTTCCTATTTCCCATCCACTCATTAAGATTTTTCTTGAAGAGTGCTAATGAAGAACTTTGCTTGACATAGATGGGTAGCCTGTTCCAGAGTATGAGAAGTCTCTGGGACAGGAATCTATCCCTCTAGCATGTCCTGTTTATTGTGGTGAGAAGGTTTAGGTCCCTAGAGTGTGTAGCTCAGAGGAATTGGGATTTCTTTAGGTGTAGCATGTCCAACAGCTCTGGGCTTGACATAGCTTTATATGTTAGGCAGAGATCACCTCGGAGTAGGCGATATGCTACAGAGTAAAGCTGGAGTTTTTTGAGGTGGTCAGTGTAGGGAATTTGTTTGAGGCCAGTAATCCTCTTTGTGAGGTACTTCTGTGGCTTTTCCAGCTGCTGCAGATGTCTTGTGAGGTACATTCCAAAAGGGGCGTTGTACTCTATGATGAGTCTAATGAGTGTCAAGTAGAGGGGAACAATGACCTCTTTTTTCCTGGATGAGAACCCTTTTATGATGAGGTGTGCCACGTAAAAGGACTTCCTAACTACTGTGGCGATGTAACTATCAAAGGAGAGACTACTGTCCACCTGGGTCCCATGGTCTCTTATCACACATTCGTTGTTAAGTAGATTGCCGCCTATGTGGCAGTTCATGGGTACAGAGTTTTTACTAAAGGAGATGACACTGCACTTTTTGGCATTGAGCTTGAGGCTGTGGCTTTGACACCAGGCATCTGTCTCAGCGAGGCCCTTCTGTAGGATGTCCACATCATTTGGGGACTTGACTGTGGCTCCTAGTTTGCAGTCATCTGTGAACTTCATTAGCCAGAGGCCTTCTGTGTTAGCCTATACTTCATAAAAGTAGATACCGAACAGGAGAGGTCCCAGGATGGAACCTGTGGTACTCCACTTGTCACTGCTTTGAGGTCAGATTTGGAGTCTGCAACTTTTACAGCGTGGGTTCTGTCAATGAGCCAGTTGGCAAGCCATCTTGTGACGTAGGGATTTATACCTAGTTTAGTGAGTTTAGCTATAATTCCAGAATAGGGATGGTGTTGAAAGCCTCGGTGAGGCTTCATTAATTTTTAAGGAATTAAGAACATGATGTTACTATTATGCTGATTTCATAACAGGAAATCTATTCTTGATTCTTATTATAATATTTTGAGGGTTGTGTTACTATACTGCTCCTATGACCACTTCCTTTATCATGATAGAATAATGCAGTTGTCATGTTCTTACATAAGCAGACTGCCCAGGCACCACATAGTGTCACATGACATATACACAGTCACATGTTGCATGCATGAAGTGGAACATTACTGTTGATGAAAACAGCTGCGTGTGTATTGAAACAATGATGGCCAGACAAAGACTAGCTACTTTATCTGCTGAATCCTTACTGGTTTGTTTGATACTGTCAGACACTTCAATGTATTCAGTCATGGAAGATTCAACAGTTTTACTGTCTGTGCCAGTGTTTATCCTTATCTAGAAATCATAGTCTAATATTCCAAGTTTCTGTAACAGTTAATTTATTTGACTTGGGTTTGTATCAAGTTTTCATTAAATAGTCTGGCATTCTGAGCAATATAAATCTCAGTGGCTACATTTGGTTCTACATATTATGAAACACAGTATGAAAGATTCAAATGTCTGGTCTTACTTCACAGGACATTTAGTAAAATAATATCTGAGTAGGCAATGTATTTTTTCAATGTCTTGAGCTGCATCTAATTACTTAGGCAAAGGAAAACCAAATGAAAGCTTCTGAGTGTAATTATCTACAACATTTATGCTGGTCTTTTTCAGGAGCCCCATAATGTTATTAGCAGTGATTCGTCAGAGTTCTAGTATAAAGAGCTAATGTCAGTTAGCTCAGCTAAAGTATCTGCCTTCGAAAATGGAAAGTCAAATGCAAGCACACAGTGGTTTATGTTATTTAAGATAAACTAGCATACACATTAATGTTTTGTTTCCTCTAACTGTGTTTAATATTTAAAGACTTTTTTTTAATTCTGACTTTTTCATTGATGGTATTTATTATTTCTGCTTGAATATGCATAATTTGATCAACAATCTGAATTTTTAATGCATGGATCACTGCATCTGACTGAAAACTTACATTACAAATGAGATGAGCCAATGCTCCAAGCTACTGGTAAAAAATGTTTATATTATTATTTTTTATAAATATTTTATTGCATTGAAAATGTATCTGAATAACAAGCAGATTCTGACAAGTTACACTTAGCAGATAATGTCTGTCAAAATGATAGACGCATTTTGTACAGCACCTCTTAAATATTCCTAAAAGTATTACAGCACATCAAAGAAAAAATATATAAGAATGGCAAAATGCAGCTATGATTAAAAGCACCCATATATCAAGTGAATGTCCAGCACATAGATTTGTATCAAGTATGTCTCATCAACTATCCATTAGACCTTGGTAATCAATGTTATACTAAAGTCAAATATCATATTGCTTAATAGTTTGTGTGTGATTCTTGGAGAACATTCCTGGGATTCTGAAACATGGGTATCTCTCATACTAAGAGGTGATCAAAGGTAATTGTCAATTACATTTGGGGAATGTTCTGACCCACACCAATGATAATTAGAAAATGTGCCCACAGAAGTGACATTGTCCATGCATTAAGGCAGATTGCATGCATGTTTCTAAGTGTGAGCACATGCATTAAGTCACACCACTACAGGAAATCCTTTAAGCCACATTTAAATACCTACACCATTGCCTAGACCGATTTTTGACCAATGGAAATGGGTGTATAGGAAAGTAAGAAAAAAGATGTGCAGTAAGCAGAGGAACATACGCAAGGGAAAAGAGAAAGAATGAAAGAAAGAAAGAAAGAAAGAAAGAAAGAAAGAAAGAAAGAAAAAGAAAGAAAGACTGGATGGAAATGAGGAGGGATATGCGTTTATTTAGTTGACATACATTTTACTGGAACAGGTGCATATTTTTTAAGGTTTTAAGGGAAGGACAAGGTAGGGTAAGTGGAGCATATGACATGTGATCTAATATTCACTACATCAAACCTGAAAATATAGAGCAAAAATGCTCAGATCTCAAGTAATCAAAAAAAGCATGTAAAACATTATGTTTTGCATGGGGAATGTCCCCACACCCCTTGCTAATTATATATAGAAACTCTGTTGTTACACTATGTGGGAAAAGGGAAAATTCTTCACTTTCCATTGTTCTGAGATCTTGCAAAAAAAGAAAAAGAAAAAAAGCTGGCAATGTGCGATCAGCTGATTTTCAGTTAGCTCTTTTCTTTGCAGTAATTTTACATCTCAGCCATTTAAATGACTCCAGGTAAGAGGGTGAGGTTTACATGCAGAGGCACACAAGCAACAAAGAAACAAACATAAAACATAGGAAAACATGGAAAGGGGAAGTGTTTAACTCTTGTGGAGCCATTAAAATTATGCGCACACACATACACACACACACACACACACACACACACACACACACACACACACACACACACACACACACACACACGTAATACAGAGGTGATGAGGAGGACTTAACAACTAACAGGAAGAAGATGAAATACAAGGGTGGGAAACACCAGGAAGTGAATTTGGAGAGGTATGTCCTTCTGTATCAAATTGCCTGTACAATAACCAAGGAGAGTTCAGTGAGCATCCTGACCAACCTTCCCACTGGGCCCTGCTTGAGGTGGTAATGGCAGAGGCAGGTAGCAATGTTACTCTACAATCTGTCCTAGAACCCTTTCCAGGTAGTTGATGAGGGCTTCCAGCAACTGAACAGTCAACTCCACTATCACCTCCACCAGTCCCTGCAGGTGAAAACCTGTGCGCCTCTGAAAGTGCTATCAGAGGGAATAATGGCAGTCCTTGTGGTGAGTGATCAACGGACACTACAGGGAGGCCTCCGGCCTATGCCCCACCCATACACAACAGGGAGGTAGGCCCGGAGCAGGGCTGAGTGGAAGCAGAGGAGGACTGGCACCACTGGGGGGGGGGGTTGTTAACTTCTACTACACCATTGTGACAGCCATGGAAGATGCTGTAGAAAATACCAACATAAATGGCAAGTCATAAACAATAAAAAGAGGCGAGAGAGAGAGAGACAAAAAACAGTCAATACTTTTACATGTACTCTTACATATAATAGGTAAAATTGACTGAGATATGTAATAGGTAAGCATGAAATATTATACAAGGGACACAATGACAGGTTGCAAGTTGCTGTCTACATACATTACACTATGGTCCTATTCTAGCTCGTGCTTGCTAGTGAGAAGAGGCACAACTAGCGTTATCTCAGGGGATTCACAGGTATTAGGGTTATCACACATTAGTAAGGAGGTGCATGGGTGGTGCAAAGCCCCCTGCCATCTGTTCCTAACCATCACTCTACACGTTATTTTAGAAAAAAAAAACTTTTCCACTACCACATTTTGGGCAAATTTGTTCTGAATGTTGCAGTAGTACAGTTTTATTTCAGGGAATGCAAAGGGAAACTCTTCTTTTTGCTATAATTCTTGGGTTTGCCCTTTTGCATTTTAAGTAGTTTTTGTTTTTTTGTTTTTTTTTTATTTTCTTAAAGAAAGCATTGATCTTTTGTGTTTCAATGCTTTTGCATCTGCCAAATTTCACTATGTTGGAAATACAATATACTGGTATATAAAAATACCAAAATTTGAGTATTTGATCTTGCAATATTGAATGCAGTAAATGTTTTTGACATTTTAAGTTTGATTAATCAATTTATGATAATGTAATGCTCGATAATGATAGCATACCAAAGTCTAACAGAGGGAATTAAAGAAATTCTATCTGTAAGTAAGTGCTTGAACCCATAGCAGAAATGAATTATGTCTGTAATGTTCAAAAGCTCTAACTGTACATGCAACATATCCACACATCTCATACGCTATAAGCATGGAAACAATGCTGTTAAGTAGTTATAGCAGCAACATGCAAGACATATTGGATATGCAATAGCACTTGTAAATATAGCCGCATGAGCATTTTCTGTAAGATATATCATTTAAAACCAAAGCTTAACTATGTTTGAACCACCATCACTTTCCAGATCTTATCACTGATGTAGTGTTACCCAGGTAATGTGTAATATTGTTACATGTCCACAATGTTACGATGTTGAATCAGGACATTTTGTCAAGGAGTCCCTTATAAAAATCTATCTTGTATACATACATATGTGAAGTAAAGTTTAAAATATTATATTTACAATGTAATTATACAAAGCTGAAATGATGTAGTATATTGTGTTTATATTAGACTCAAACATACACTAATGTATGTTCAGTGAGAACACTACCCAGAGCTACCTTTAATGATGTAAAGTTGTAAAATAGACCACAAACATATTTTTCATTAATTAGTGCATTCCATCTTATATTTATTATGGATGACACAGCTCCTGGAGTGATCGCACAGACATGCAGAATTGTTGCTTATCAAAAAGGTAAACTCCAACTAAGTAGATTCCTGTGCCCATTTAAAAGACAAGAAATGACAAAAGACAGTAGTTGTGCTATACTAAAAAATCTTCTGATAAATTTGAAGGGTGTTGTATATGAAAATGGGTTCATACCCAGTCGGACTATCCCGGCAATCAAATGTCAAATAAATAAGTAAATAAATAATTCACAGAGGTAATGATTGTGAAGACCTGCTTAACAATAGCTGTCATCCCCATGGGGCAGATCCAGTTAGTGAGTCAGGATTTGAAGCTAGAGATAACATTAAGCAGCATGCATTGGTAGCTGCAGCTGACCCTTGTCAGTTTCAGAGGAAACAATGAATTATTTACTTCATACTAAAGCAGTGAGTCCAACAAGCTAGACAAAAATAAAATTCATTAAGGTAGAAGGACATAACAGATTTAAAATATGTCACACAAGAAACAATGCCTTTTTAACTAACAACATAGAAGAGTTATCTTTCCTTGGTTGTTATAACAATCTTTGCAACTTTCCATTTTTTTTTTGGTTGATGGAAACGTCCTTATTACAACTTCAGAGTGCCAACAGCTGTATAGTACCCACACACAGATAGGAGCAACAGATGATTAACAAGTTCTACCTTTTATGGCATTTTGCCATCCTAATTTGAGCAGTGCTACAACCCTTTCTAGTGTGAAATTTTGTTTCATGTCAAGACCATGATTTATGTTTTTCATCTCAAATGACATTAACAGACTTTGAGAAGTGGGCAATCAATGTTGTCTCTTAGAAATTATCCAGTACTATTACCAGTGGGTGTTAGTTTCATTTTTATCAAATAGTTTAGGGACAAGTGCAAAATTTACAATTGGCTTCACATTTTGGTAATGATTCAGTGTTTCTATACTAGTGAAACTGTTACCCAGTTTGTGTCTTTCGGCTTTTCCCAGTTAGGGGTCGCCGCAGCAGAACTCCAGTCCGCTAATAATTGGTAGTTGATTTTTACGTGCCGAGTTACCAGCCCTGATGCACAACCTTCAACGAAGGTAAGCCCATTCACGCATGTCTCCATGCAGAAGATGCTCTAGCTGAGAATCGAACCGGACAGCGTCTTACTGTGAGGTGACAACGCTACCGCAGCACCACCACCGCGGATTTAGTACCTTTAAAAGTATATCAAAACATAAGCCTGAGTTTGTTAAGAATCTATGCACTTTCTTTGATGCAAACTACATCAGTGGCTGGAAAGATGACATGTTACTAGAAAAGCAGCCTGAAGTTATCTACCACCATCATTTAATATAATTGTTTTAAATACTGCCACATGTGTGGCTATGGCTATCATCGAAGCCAGAATATAGTTGAAGGGTGACATCACTGGTTGAGTACTCTTAACGTGTAGAAAATTTCTGTGTGGCTGATATTATAAGAGCAGTTCAATAGAAACAGAATTACACAGACGATCTTAAGTACTGTCTGCTTTATGGCACACTGTTATCATCTAAGAAGAGAAGACTTGTAGGGAATGAAACTAATTTCTGCCGACTTCGACAATATATGGAAGAGTTTACAACGAGAGGTTTAGTAGAAGCTATTTGTCATCACTGCTCTTTTTGACATATCTACAGTTCTGAAGTGGTGTGAATTGATAAAAAAACACCTGTAATACATTCCAGATGCCAGTAAAACTGTTGAATTATTTTATATCATTCGATCTCATTATGTTTGGAAAGATACACTGTCATCATTAACATTATATGACACCTAACAAATCACAGCTATGGATTTGCAGCAATGTTCTGTAGTTAATGCATACGTATTTCTCCTAAATAGTCATGTGCTATAGTGCAACACATGCAGTTAAGGGGTTCTTCACACACCCCCCCCCTTACTATATATACTAACTCCAGGATCGCACTGCAGTGGAATCAGGGCATATACCTTTTAACGAAATTAGCTTTTGTCAAATGAGTTTTCAGTAAAGTGAGCTTTCGTGAATTGTGGTCAGGCAGCTGAGTTTCAATGAAATGAGTTTCAGTGAAATGTGTTTTCATTGAAATGAGTTTCTGGGAAATGTGTTTTCAATGAAATGAAGTAGACCTATATATATATATATATATATATATATATATATATATATATATATATATAGATAGATAGATAGTTCCACTGAATTCTATCAACACACCACAATGTCAAAGGGCAGTTAATCTACTAGAAAAGATTGGCATATGCAGATACTAGACAGGTGTGCTAGATCGACAATTCCTTGGTGGGGGAATATTCAGTTTCCCCAGTGACTGTGCAATCTCAGAGTTAGTATATATAATTAGTAGGGAGGTGCAGAGTTGCTTGGCCCCCTGTAAAAAAGGTTTTTGTTTTTTTTTTTGGTAGCATGTGGCAAGTATTTTACTCAGATATGCACAACTGACTGTCGATATTTTGATTGTCATATATATATATATATATATCATTTAGAATGCCTGGGGGTTACCGTCTTTACAGGAACATAGCATTGAGTTTATTAATCTCTTTAATTAGTGTCTCATCTACAGAAATAATCCTAAACAGTGCCAGCTGATCCTTTACTATACTTCTTTTTTGGCTGAGAGATGGTTGCTAGAAAAAAGCAGGTATGTGTTAGAAAATGTAAGTGTATGGTAGATGTTAGAAGCAAAACTAAAAGTATCATAATTTGTAGCAGTATGAACATCAAGGTAATTGATTCCACCATACAACAGCTTGTGGTTGAACACACCAGTATGATAGATTGTTCAGTCAAAGAATTCCTCTTCACTGAAATAGACACCCCCATCATGTAAAATAATGGAGTTCCCTCACCCTCTTCAAATGTAACCTGGATGAGTGAATGGGTAGCACTACATACACCTGCAATCCTGTCCCAGTAACACAATGGTGGGCTTAACCCAGTAAATATAGCTGCTGTCTTGTCCCAGTACAAACAGCTGCTGACTTGTCCTAGTAAAGACACCTGTAGGCTTGTCCCTGAAATCCTCTTGCAAAGACATAGTGATTAATGGGATTTGTAGTGACTAGGCCACAAATGATCTGCCCGGTTAATAGGATAATAACAGTCATGATCATATTAATCTATACGAGTGAGGGCAATGAACAGGAAGGTATCACACATTTTTCAGAAAAGGAGGAAAAGGCCACATGATACTAGCCAAGCAAACGAGGCAATCAGTCAGTATAATCTGTTAGTGGTTTGTAGACTAAATGTGCAGAAGAAGTTAGTACTGTATGAAGTAGGTGATCCAGGACGTTAAAGAAAATCTACTAAATGATATTAAACAAGGATGTAAAGAGCAGTCATCATAACTGGAATCACCATAATTGCTATATCAACGTGGCGGCACTCATTAAGATCAGTTCTTAAATCAGGGTTGTATTGATTCTGTTACTGAGGCTGTTTGTTTTCTGCCAAACATTTCTGGAGTTCATCAGAGCCTTGAGCATTGTACAGAGTGTTTTTGTATTCCACGTGAAGGTTGCTTCAAGCTTTATTTCTTAGATTAAACATGGAATGAATATGAGAGAGCTAACCCATGAATCACCTAGTTCTGAAACATTCAACAATAGACAGGGAAGCAGATGTATTTAGGATATAAAGGTACATTTAGGGGATGTTCAGCCCTTAACTCTAATTGTTTTTTCCATATACACATCTCCAAAGCCACCATATGATCTGGAAGCCATACTTTGACAGATTCCAGTATAAGCCTAATGCAGCATCTTTCGCATGAATTAGTGAAGGGACAATGTATGATTTTATGGTTTCACAGTACTCATCTGTATCAGACACATGCTTCTTACATTATGGATTAGTGTGGGAGACACCTTGCATTGGCTACTTTAGGCCATCATTTTCCTGGTACTCATATTTATAACAAAGCTACGTATTAGATAGTATAGTGTTAATTTGTAACATGCACACCATTGCACTGTCCATAATACCTAAAATCAATACTTCATCAGGTATTTGTGTTGTTAATAGTTTTATAGAAATATAAAATCATAACAATGCTCAGAGGTGAAGTCTTTATAAACCAATTGTAGAATTGTTTTCTTTTCATTAAACACGGTAGTGGGTTATGATGTCTGTATATAGTAAAAACATGACAAATGTTGACAAAAACATGACAAAAGCCAACTTCATGCTTCTTAAGACAGACGTGGCAAACTTCACGACACTCATGCTGACGAACAATAGAGATACGACTGCTGAATCCTATACAATTGCACTTTATAAGCACTTACACAAGTGCATGGATCGTGCAATCCCTAAAGAACCAAGATGCTATCCTCCAAAAAAAGGAAGCCAATCTGGTGGTCCCCTGCTATAAACAAACTCTACAACAGAAAGAAGAAACTGTTGCAAAAAAGAGTAAAATCCCATGATTGGAGGAACTCCCTGGTCAGCCTCAGTAAGAAGCTGAGATCCTTCATAAAATCCTCCAAAGCTAATTACGAAAAAAAAATCACCACTGATTCTAAAGACAACCACAAAGCATTCTATAGCTGTGTCAAGAATCTCAATGGCAACACTCAGATCTGCTCTGAGTTACAGCACAATGGCACTAAATATACAGAACCAACTGATATTGCCAACATCCTGGCAGATTAAAGGGCCCATCTCTATACCAGGAGAATGCAAAGTACCTGTAATCACAGCTGCACAGGTAAAAAAACACACTCTCCAAAGCCAAGAACATAGCATCCATGGGACCTGACAACATCCCAGGCTGCATTCTACATGAACTACAGAATGAACTGGCACCCCACCTAAGTACCATGTTCAATCATAGCCTCATCTCAGGCTTTGTGCCCACTGAATGGTGCACAGCAACTGTTATTCCACTCCACAAAGGTGGAGCCACCATGGACCCCAGAAACTACTGCCCCATTAGCCTGATGAGCCTGGTTTGCAAAGCTATGGAGCATATCATCATGGAACTTATAAACAATGACATTGGTAATCTCCAAACTCTGGACCCTACCCAGTTCGGGTTTGTAAAACGCAGATCATGTCTCCTAAACCTGATAGACTTCTTTGAAGAGCTCACCAAAGCCTTAGATGAGGGTAAGGTGGTTCACACAGCCTATCTAGATCTTGCCAAGGTGTTCAACACCATCCCCCACTCTGGAATTATAGACAAACTCACTAAACTAGGTATAAATCCCTATATCACAAGATGGGTTGCCAACTGGCTCACTGACAGAACCCAAACTGTGAAAGTAGCAGACTCTAAATCCAACTTCAGACCAGTGACAAGTGGAGTACCACAGGGTTCAGTCCTAGGTCTTCTTCTGTTTGGTATCTACTTCTCTGAAGTACAGGCTAACACAGAAAGTCTTTGGCTAACAAAGTTCACAGATGACTGCAAACTGGGAGCCATAATCAAAACTCCTAATGATGTGGACATCTTACAAAAGGGCCTCACTGAGACAGATGCCTGGTGTCAAAGCCATGGCCTCAAGCTCAATGACAAAAAGTGCATTGTCATCCCTTTTGGTAAAAACTCTGTACCCATGAACTACCACATAGGCGGTAGTCTACTTAACATCGAAAGTGTGATAACAGACTTTGGGACACAAGTGGACAGTAGTTGCTCCTTTGATAATCGCATCGCCACAGTAGTCAGGAAATCCTTCCATGTGGCACACCTCATCACAAAAGGTTTCTCATCCAGGAAAAAAGAGGTCATTGTTCCCTTCAACTCATCACTCATTAGACCCATTATAGAATACAATGCCCCTTTTGGTATGTACCTCACAAGACATCTACAACAACTAGAAAGGCCGCAGAAATA
The DNA here is from genome assembly GCF_019279795.1 of Protopterus annectens. Classification (NCBI taxonomy): domain Eukaryota; kingdom Metazoa; phylum Chordata; order Ceratodontiformes; family Protopteridae; genus Protopterus; species Protopterus annectens. Next base: position 984,887,499 of record NC_056727.1, read on the forward strand.
CCTTACAAAGAGGATTACTGGCCTCAAACAGATGCCCTACGCAGACCGTCTCAAAAAACTCCAGCTTTACTCTGTTGCATATTGCCTACTCAGAGGCGATCTCTGCCTAACATACAAAGCTATGTCAAACCCAGAGCTGTTGGACATGCTCCACGTAAAGAAATCCCAATCCCTTCGAGCTACATGCTCTAGGGACCTATACCTTGTCACCACAATAAACAGAACATGCTGGAGGGATAGACTCCTGTCCCAGAGACTTCCCATACTCTGGAACAAACTACCTATCTATATCAAACAAAGCTCCTCATTAGCACTCTTCAAGAAAAATCTTGATGATTAGATGGGAGATAGGAAATTCACCCCGGGGATCACTGCTGTGGCTCTGCTTGACAGGGGCACAGGAAAATAATTTTCTTGGTTGGCAAAAGCCAGGGTACTGTTTGGCTATGCTTATATAGGCCCTAGGCCCAATAGCCTAGTACCTACCTATGAACCTATGAACCTATGTTCCTAGATTCCTGTAATTACTGCAAACCATTTTTCACTAGATATGAATACTTTTGTTAAAAAAGCATCAGTGCATATGACATACAACCAAGGTGTTTCTCATTGCATAAAAGTACAATTCATGTGCCATTTCATGCTATATTCCAGAAAAGGATCAACTCTCTAACAGAGGAATAATAAATGCTTCAGCAGACTGGAGCACAATTTTAGCCTACTTATTTATAATTCCTATTTTACCACATCATTACACAACTCTGAGCAACAAACAATGTAAAGATTTTTACAAAGCTGCAAGATTTGTTAAGAACATATTATGATAAGGCAAAAGATGGGCATGTGACTCTCCCAAATTCATCTCCCACATGTTCAATTCTATTATGTGAAACATCTGCTGTAAATTTTTGTCTTAGTAAATATAGCTATCAGAATAATGCAGAAATACTCATTTTTTTCAGAATGGACACACCTCCTGCAAAGCCCTGTGTACCAGATGACTTTAAGTATATTAATTTAAGGTTGCATAGTTTTAGCCACCTTTTTAAGGTTATGGGTACACTAATTTATATACATACATTTATGGTAGGAAGTTACAGAAGGGCACATAATTTTGCCAAAGTCTATTTTATTTATACTGTAACTAATTCAATAATAGAAGTTATGAAGTTCAGATTAATCTAAATGAAATTAACATTCAGGAATGGGGTGAAAAAGAATGTGATGATCCACTATGATACGGTAAAAATAAATTGGGTCTTTTCAACATTTTTAAGTCTAGCAAAAGTTCATCTGCTGTATTCCAAGTGACTTCAGTATTATGGAAATTAACGAAAGAACAAAAATGAATTGCCAAGAAGTGTATAATTGTATTCTTCAGCAAGCATAACTCCATTTGAAACGATCACATTGACAACACACCCCTGAAAAGTGATCCTGTACTTACAGATGCGGGAACCTATGTCAACAAATAACTGTTGTTTGGTTACCACATATCCCCTGTTGTAAGGAAGTCGTTTTTCACAACAGAGGTTATATCTAATGGTATTGCCTTGAGACCCATGGATGTTATCATTCCACTGTGCTCTGCACTCATTAGCCTAATCATTGAGTATAATGCCCTTTGGCTAATTACCTGTCACAAATGGAATGACCACAATGCTTTCTCACTAAAAAAAAATCAAGGGCTTAAATTGTAAAAATTATGCAGACCATCTCAAAGCCTTGCACCTCTCCTTAATAGCATATAAGCTACTGAAAGGTGACCTCTGCCTCACATATAGAGCTTCGACAGACCATATTCTCTCAGACCTATTACACATTTACAAGTCCAGTGGTATTATAAACACCAACTCAAGGCATGTCAATTTCTTTTGCAAAATAAAGAGAGCATATTGGAGGGATAGGTTTGTATCACAGAGAATAATACATACATTTATCACCTATATAGCACCTGTGTCCACCTGTGTCCACCTGTGTCCACCTTGGATAGGGGATGCATGTAAATGCCCCAACATATCCTTGTTTGGCACATCTCTGAGTTATTACTTGGCAAATTATAGGGGATAAAACTACAATGACAATGTAAAGCTAGCTTTGTTAAGACCATCACAGATCAGTTACCTAGTAAGAACCTATGAAATTATAAAAGCTGACCCAATCTGAATACTTTACCTGAGCAATCATTTTCCCTTTTAACTGCTTACTTTACCTTCAGCCTTACTACATATAACATAGTCAGCTGATGTGGGTCTGAAAAGTCTAACTTTGGCATCTACTAGATCATAAATACTAATTTTGATTCTTGCTAATACACCAGTTTATTCATAATACTGTTTTGTGCTTCATAAGTACTTTCCGGAGTTTCATTTTCATAGTACATCATAGGCAGTTACTTGGCTTGTAGTCCAGGAGACCACTGAGGAGCCTAGCCCAAATTTTCAGTTTCCCTAAATCACTGTCTGCTTAACAGACTTACTCAAGGTCACACAATAGGCAAATAAGGGATCAACTCTGTATCACAGGAACTACAGCTCCAAGCCTCAACCCTCTGAGTCAATTGCCAGACTAAAAATGTATTAATATTTATTTATTAACTGATCCACACAGTCCCTTTTCAGACTTAGTCCAGGAACACTGTATAGGTAAGTGGCTTGCTCAAAATCACACAGTAGGCAAATAGAGGCTGAAGGAATGAAGCCCTGGGCTACAGGGAACATCTAGTTAGCAGCTCATAGTCTTAAATCTGTGAGCTAACAGCCACAATCGTTGGAAGTCTGCAACCTTGTCAAAGAAAGCAGTTACCTTAACACACTGCATTTACTAATACTTTATCTCTCCCAGATTTAACAAAATTTTGTTTAACAACCTTCTATTGGGCATTCTTCAGCCAGTGTTTTTTTTTTACATGCAAGCAACTTTCATACCAGCATCTCTTACTAATTGTTTGTTATAAATTCCATTGCATACATTTTTTGTATTTCCATGAATTTATTTTCATTCATAATGATAACACTGCTTCTAGATTCCAGTTCAAAGTCCTTAAGCTTGCCTTTTATTTTTGTTTGTACTAAGAAATGTTCAGGATTTTTCAGACTCAGGCTTTGCATAATATGCAAAGGAAATGCTTGCATAAACAATATAGATTTTATCTTAACAGAAATCTAAGTAATCAGTGCAAAATGTCCTTTTAGCTCTTTTAACACTAGTTTTTCACATGCATTTATTTTTCTTGTTTTAACATATTCTTGCCATGTGCCCAGTTCTACCACAAGCATGGTATTTTTGTTATATACTAGTAACAGTTAATAATTTGCATATCAAATGCATTTTGCATTTTAGTTAGTGTTTCCACTGCTACAACAATGTTTAAAGCTAAAGCATGTGAAATGTAAGGCTATTTTCTTATATTAATCCTTCTTGACTGCATCATTTGTTTTAGAAACAACAGTATGTCTCAGTCTCTGCTAAAAAGTCTCTCCCTATATATAGCCTAAGGCTCATTTTATCTGTTCAGTCACATAGGCAGATAATGATGCTCTAGTGTGAGATTGAAATCAGTATTCCACAAGTATTTCGCTAGACTTAGGCTTAAAATAATTTTGCAATAAGCTTGCTAACTAAATGCAAATTTATATTGGGTGTGTTAGAATTTAGGAGTTATTCCATTAAATGGAAGACTTGAACTTCACAAACACAGAGACGTGTGGCTATTTTTCTATCTTCATTTATAATCAGTTTTGCAAAACACATCCAGTCTGTCTCAATATTAATCTAAGGATTGGGTTTTCATATCAAATATACTCAAAGTGCCTACAGTTTCCATTATATTAGTTTATGTCCTCCTCCTCTGGTTGAATAAAATCTTGAATTTCTTTAAACATCACTGCCAAAATATGATGGTTGTACTCCTAATAAAAAAAAAATAAATCACTTTAATGATCCACAGTTGTAATAAACCAAATTCCTAATACCAATTTCAGCAGCATTAAAAGTAATGTGCAATTCAGTTGTAAAGAAACTGTATATAGGTGACATTTTTTTTTCCTACCTGTAGTAACCATGACATTTACACCCACTTGCCTAGTCAGTCCATTTGTACTTCTAGGAGACACAAGTGTTTTGGCTAATTCATTCCTCCTTGAGGTGATAGTCAGGCTGCAAGACTGGTACCATCATGCTATTTTCCAGAAACTGTGAATTCTCTTTAAGCGCAATCTATTCCCTGTGTATATGTCTATAACATGTTCAAGGGTGATGTGCAGTGGATGGGAGTGTGGGGTATATCACCCATTTCTATGAGGAGTATTCCTCCAGTGGCACTGCCTCTCTGACAGGCAAGTGCATAAAATGCTGTTTGCTGTCTGTCAGTAATAATACATGGAGTCTGTCCTCTGAGCACATGTTCACATACCCTCTTCCCAGAGTGAAGTGAGTAGTATCCATGTCATATATACTAACTCCAAGATCGCACTACAGTGGGGAAAAGGGTATATTTCCTTATCTCCACTGTATCATAATGTATAACAAGAAGTTCTCTCAACATTATAGGTTCCTCTCCCCTAAAAAGTTCAACAGCAATTAGAAATGAACCCACCTATACTACCACATGGTTCATGGAACCACCAACCGTTGTTCAGTAAAGTTTTCTTCATAAATGTGCATTTTTGTCTAAATGCACTTTTGCTAAAGTGGGTTTGGCTGTCTGGTATTCGGTAAAGTATCCTTTCGATGAGAAGAAGTAGACCCATATATATATATATATATATATATATATATATATATATATATATACATATATATATATATATATATATATATATATATATATAGTTCCCCTTCACAATCCCGAATTACTGAATGCTCGAAATTCAGTAACTCGAGACTGTAAAGTTGAAAATGCAGAAGTGTGAATCTGCATAAGTGCAAATTCAAATATCTCGAATTTGTGCTTATGCATGTCAGCTACGGGACGGGAAGTGTGTGAGTTGGGATGTTTTACAGAAGTGAAGGTAAGTGAGTGTATGTGTGTGTTTTGTAAGTTGTGCGTGTGGGTTAGGGTAGGGAGGTGGGAGTATGAGTGTGAGTGTTGGATGTGTGATATATATATATATATATATATATATATATATATATATATATATATATATATACACACACACACACACACACACACACACACACACACACACACACACACACACACACACACACACACACACACACACACACACGCAAACACACACACAAACATACATCCCAGTGAAGAAAGCCTGTGCAGGGAAAACAGCAGTAGCAGAGATTTCAGCCACTCTGAAATTAAAACTATATTCTTCACTGAACTGTTATACATAGTATAGTAGTAGACATAATTAAGCATTGACTGTCAGTGATAACACTACCCACACAAATACAATCCATAAGTAATCGTACCATTTTCCTGGGATGAAAGTGCATCAGCGTTCTTATAGCAACTTGGGAGATAAGAAATGCAAGAAGAACGAACTCTGTATAGGAGGATCAGGATCCGTTAGTGGATGATGATGGCCACACTAATCATTCAGGTGTAGTAACTTTGCACATAAACATGCTTTAACTGGAACCAAACTGTGTGCTGCTATACATGGCGTGTCTCTGCTGGGGGTTGAAAGGCCATGGTATGAGCATAAGCTGAGGAAAAGAAGAAAAGAACAAATGGGGGTCATCGCTGAACACCGAAAATAACAAATGGTGGTCATCACTGGACACCGAAAAGAACAAATGGGGCACATCACTGGACACCTACATGCCTGTTGGAAGTCAAGCTAAACGTTGACGATCATTGTATTTAGTGGGAAGAAATCTCCTCTAAAAAAGGCAATATTGTGCTCTTTTTAGACCAGATCATCATTACAAAGTACTGGAAAGGTTATGTACTGCAGCCTGTTCTATTGCTCATGACGTACTTTCCGCCTCAGACTGAGAGGCTGGTTCTTGATAATTCGTCCTGTGAGGTAAAAACCATTAGCAGTGGTGCTGCCTTTAGTACATCCTCTGAGCATAGCATTAGTGCATCCTCTGAGCAAAGCAGTAACAGTGAGTGAGTGAGTGCCTTTGGATTTTGAATGATAGGAATTTATAGCTGTAGAAAACTCTGAGGTCTTGGAATTGATTTAAGGTATGCACTTGTCAGCTGTATCCTTAATAAAACAGGTAAGCTAAATCCTGTTTGGCAGTAGTTGGTCCAATGATTTTCATCCGGTTTTATTACTATCTGAGATTGTGTTTTCCCCCATCTTGATAGATGTCTTAATTACCATCCACATCAAAAATGTATTAAATAAATAAATACATAATAAATGAGGCTTTAGATGTGAAATTTCTTCAGGATTTTTTGTTGGTGCCTTAACTCACATCACTGGGTAAGAAGATAGAATAAAGGACTGCAGTGCAATTAATTAATGTTGAATTATGTGTGACCACATAGGGCACTGCATTGCTACCACACTCATCAAAGTAGTGAATGAGGTCTTCATGGCTAGAGGTCACATGATTCTATTGCTTTTCTCTATTCACAGGCAGCACCTGTTGTGCATCTCCTGCAATGGGTGCTGGTAACACTTAGGTATAAGGTACTCGTCTTCTGTTATCAAGCACAACACTGTGTATCCAAACCATTTAAAGAGTTTCCCCACAGCTGGTTTCTTCATCTGGATGAAGGGTCTGAATGATTTCCAGGTACTATTTACAGCTTTCTGAATTAAATTCTTTTTACTATCGTGTTCCTTAAGTATGGAATTTAATACCTGAGTAATTGAGGTCTGAACCAAAAATAACTGAAATAAAATTTAACAAGGTGTGTAAAATGAAATAAAACTGAACAATGTATTGCAAAATTTATGGTCTATAAAAACTGGTTGTCTTAAATCACGTGCATATTCTGAAAGTGATAAAAAATTAAACTGGAATTGAATATATATATATATATATATATATATATATATATATTTATGGATCTAGGACACTTGCTCGAAAAAGCAAGTGTCTTCATCTGGATGAATATATACCGATCACAGTTTAACGAAAGCGCTTTAATCGAAAAAGCGGTTCCGTTAAACTGTGAAAAAAAAAACTAAATAAAACCACTAATTAAATGTTTTTGCTTTGCCCCCCTGCACCCCCCACACCCCCTACTTAAATATTCTCACTCCAAGGTCGCACTACAGTGGAGTAAAGGAATATTCCCTTACTCGCACCACAGTGCGACTGGCACACCACTCACACAGACCCGAACTTGCTGCTTCGATGAACAGCAATTTTGGGTATGTGTGAGCACGAATTTGACTTTCGGTGAAAGTTAAATTCGCACAAGTGTCTGGGTCCCATATATATATATATATATATATACACACACACACACACACACACACACACACACACACACATATATATATATATATATATATATATATATATATATATATATATATATATATATATATATACACACACACACACACACACACACACACACACACACACACACACACACACACAAAGATATATATATATATATATATATATATATATATATATATATATATATATAAAACAGTTTTATTTTGTATTCTAGAAGATGAGTGCAGTATAGGTAATCTTTAAGCATCTGTTTAAGGGATAAGTATCATAATGGAAAATAAAGCAATCTACTGCAATGACCAGCAGACATCTCTATGGTGTTTATGTGGGATATCCTTGAAGAGGAAGGACTGAAGAAAAATGTCTTTGTGGAAAGGGACGATATTCATCTAGAAGCCAGCAGCTTGGTACTATGAAAGAAAATAAAAAATAATCAGCATTACTTGATGGTGTGAAATGCAAAGTAGTTAACAGGAACAAAATGTCACAACAAATAAAGAAAAAGGTAGAGAAGCTATTACATATCATAACATCAGTGGAAGAGGTCAATGTGGTATTATCAGAGTATTATTTTGCATTAGAGAAAGTGGTTAGTATATATACTATAACGTTCATATCTGGAGATCTAGGCTCTCCAAGTACTTTGACAAAATACTAAGCTGGAGGTATAGTGGAATTAAGCCATGACTAAGACCCAGGTAACCTAAGTTCAATTAAGAGCTCAGGGATCTGATGAGAGGTTAAAAAAGGAGGGGGATGGGCATGCTTTTCCTGAGGGGAGGGTCTATGCCAATGTGGGTGCATCATTTGAGCACTGGGGGAGGCCATGGTTTGAAATAATTACTGTGATAAGGTGTGGTATATAGTCAATGAGATGTTATTGCCCTAGCCAGGGTGGGCATATCCTCAGAGATCATGCTTCATTGTCTAACCTTAACGTACTAGGTAGTTAAGGCCAAAAAATGCAGGCTATATGCATTTGATGATGATGCCAATGCAGACACCTGCTCCAGTATACAGGTGAATCGGTAGAATGGGTAGGTATAGCAGAGTTTTTTTTCTGCAGTTATTGTTTATGTGGGTACATCACATTTTTGTACTATCTACACTACTGAAAACAAATTTGTAACAAAAATATTTTGTACCACTGTAAATGGCACTAAACTGTTTAGAAACTTAAATTAAAACCACCTCAAAAAAGGAAGGCACTTTGGAGTTTGATAAGAAGTTTAGCACTTTGGTTCAATTTAATTTTTGAATGCCACTCAAATCATATCATATTCATATTGAAATATATATAGTATACCTCTACAAACCACTGCAGTATTCCCACAGTCCTGAGAATAAAGGATCACCTTTTAAATTTGATAACTGTCTAAAATGTTATTGGCACTGTTAGTATACATCATATGTAAGCCCAAATACCATATACTAGAACAGTTTCTGTATTGGAACTTTGCTTGACACATATATATTTTTTTATTTATTAGGCAATGACTGTGATAAATTTCATTTAGTCTCTGATTCTAAATGCCTAAAATAATTTTATTCCTAAATAAATACTGTGTGTCTATATTTCCAAAATCTTTTGTCACCAGCAATTACAGCATATGTAAACAATGCTATAATAAACACTTATGCTATTCTCACCATGTCATATTTATTTTGTGAGTACTAAGAAAGGAAACAGAACATTCTTAGAGGGGGGTAGGTCAGCTAAGGAAATTACTCATAAATGGTGTGCTGGTTCCACATTTCTCTCAAGATCAGATTTTGACAGAAGAGAATTATTTATTTCAGTTTATTTTAAACCAAAACACAATTAGGCAAATTGATTAAAGCATTCTGGCATGAGAAAGTGGTAATTAGAGGCTACAGCACAAGGAAGCAGTATAAAGGCTTCATAGCTAATTATGATAAAAAATACCATATTTAGGCATGTGATATGTAAAAGTACATACTGGAAGGGGGTCAGTGCTAGTACAACTAGCAACATTTCCAACCGCACTTTTGGCATCTACAGTAGGTAAATTCTTTAAGCAATGTGCTTTTTCAGCAGTAAGGAATACTGTATACATAGTAATGGAAATATCAGAAACATAGACTATCAAAAATGCTAACAGTTACAAAAAACAAGAATGCTGTGCATAAATAATCTCATATTGCCTTGGTTGTACACATCAAATACAAACAGTGCATTCAGACATATGAATTACTATTATATAATACTTTTCAGGAGTTCATTCAATATTATTTTTATTCAGAAAACTACAGGAATTTATGTTTCGCTTACTTAAAATTTCAACATTTTTATTTCAACTAAGTAAGTAATGTTCTGCAACAAATCAATGCTGCAAGTCTCAAATTGTTAACTGTAAGTGGATTACCTGAAAGATAATAGGCAGTTTGCAGCTAACAATCTTAACTTGCTTATTCAAAGGGAATCATGATAATAAAGTAACTGAAACTATTTTTGTTTCAAATAACACAAAGCTATATCAGTTATTCTGATTAAAATATAATTTATTTTCACCGAAGCTTTTGCATTAACAGTTTAATCTTGAGAGGTTTCATTGTAATCTTACAATGTTCTCAATACTCTTGTTTCACTCCCTAACACTATGTCTGCTCCATTGGTATGACTTAAAGCATATCCTGATATAAGGATGTCATGGCATCCTATTTTACAATATTTTCATGAACATGCTGTCATCTTTATTATTCAGCATTTATAGTGGTGTGATTTTAAACAGCATAGCTACCAAGCTCTTGATAAGTCTTTCATTGGAGAATTCAGTGAAAGGATGAAATATGAATGATCTGAGAGACTGGTAAGATGTGAAGGCATGTTCCTGATTTACAAACAATTTGTCAACTGTAATATAGCTATTATGGACGATTCAGTAATGGATATTTGCAAAGTAACATGGTAAGGACTGCTACCAAGTTTATTCAGGACAACTGCACATGCAGAGTGTTTATGCATTTTCTACTCAAGTAAGCTCCTTTGGGTGTTGTTAACTAGATAGAGGGGGACTTCAGAAAACTGTATTTTTCACTCTGCAGCCTGAATCAATATTTCCTAAATCCTCTGTTATGGATGAACAGATTATCTTATGAAACAGCAAAAAAGATCAAGATTTTTAGATTATACAAAAATGCAAGAAAAAAGGTAAATTCTCAGACTCTACTGTACCTCTGCCTCAGACACAGAGCAGCCTAACAGCAAAAAAAAAAAAAATTATGTGAATAAAGAATGTTCAGTTATTTGAGCATTTGCTCTTACTGACTGCAAACTGTTAAACATCATTGTCAAAGTTTGCCTGGCATAAGGCACCATTCCATGAGACATATTTGCCGGTTCTATTACACCCACTGTTTGATTCTCGGCTGGAGTGCAGGGAGTGCCTTCTGTGTGGAGTCTGCATGTCCTCCCCACAGTTCGGTGGGCATTCGAAAGACATGCGTAAATGGGTGTGCCTTCATTGAAGGTTGAACGTCAAGCTGGCACCTCGGCATTCGTCAAAAATCTACTGCCAATCAGCTGACTGAAGTTCTGCTGTAGCGACCCCTAACCGGGAAAAGCCGAAAGACAACAACAACAACATTGCACCCACTGTCCAGTTATTTGATCGCTGTGCCTTATTTTCAAAGTTTTCACATGTTCCTTCTCTTCTTTTTCTTCATCCTTTGATACTTTATGTTAATATATGTTTGCCTTCGTACATATCCTACATTGAAAACTACCTTCCCACAACTTTTTATATTGAAATACAGAGATGAAATGCAGTAATGTAATGTCAGTCCGAGTCATCCTATGTTCCCCAACATGTCAGTAGAATGTCATACTCTATTCTTCCATTGTTATAGTCATCTTCTGTAGGACAGCATTGTCCTGTCATATAATGATCACTACCTTTTTATTGCCCATTGTCTAGGGTTATCATCTCTCCAAACATGTTTTTTTTTTTTTATCTTCCCTTAATTCTTTCTCCTTGCAACTCGTTTACAAACACTTTGAAGTGGCCATATATTGCTTCTTATCTTACTTCACCCTGTGACAGAGCCACTTTGCCAGTTTAATTTTTCTTTTGAGTTTCTAGTACCATGACTGGAATGGACCTTATTCCTAAGTTAAAGTATGATTAGAGTTCATGAAATTGGTATTGTTTCAATCTTTGATGTTAGCCAAAAGTGATTTTCACAGCACCTGCAGTGAACCTAGAAACAGTGCTTTTTGTAATTTGCATGGAGTTACATATAGTGGTATCATATCTAAATATGACGCCAATTTCTTTTTTTGAGACCCGTTGCAACTATGACTAATACTGGAACTGTCTGAGTGTCCTTATCCCACATTGCCCTTGTTTTTGCCTGCAAATAGTGCTATTTTATTACTTTGTGTCTCCCTGTATGTAAGACAATGTAATCAGTTGTAGCAATTTCAATAACCAATGCTACTTTTTGTCTTCTTTTCATGGACTAATATATCTGGCTTTCTGGCATTATTTTCATAACTGTTCGTAATGGGTGATTTCATGTGATATAAACTTCATCATTCATTATAATGCTTTGTGGCTAATGTTTCCAGTGCTTCAGTATTGGAAAGTTTGCACAATCCCCAATGCAACAGTCTTTCCACATTATTATGCCTTTCAGTAAAGAGGCCCTTTGCCATTATTGTATCACACCCAGCAGCAGCAGTAGAAAGCCACACACAGCGAGCAGTTTTCAAAACCAAATTTATTCCAGTTGAGCACCATAATTCTTATTCATTTCAGAACTTCATCAGAACTGAATAAATTTGATTTTATAACTGCTGGCTGTGTATTGCTTTCTACTGGTGTTGCAACAGGTGTTATTTCAAGGTATTAATTCTTCTCTGTCTAGTATCAAATATTTGTACAGGATTATCTAGTAAATCAGAATGTGACTTGCATATGACTGCTTAATGATTCGGAAAACATAATGCAATATTAATAGTTTAAAATAATTTTGAGTGCAGTAAACTGAAAGTTGTTTAGCCGTTTAGTACATAAAGTTTTATCACCAAAATATGTATTGCTGTGGGGAAGCAGGGAAGGAGGTGGGTGATATCTGGGGCCCAACCACTGATAGGGACAGCCATTTCTAGTTAAATGCAAGGACCTTTCTTCCTTTGCTTCACTGAATGACTACTAATATGTTATTTCAAAATGAAAGTCGGTCTCTGTAGTGGCCATGCCATCCTCATAGTGTTTACATTGTCCTCCTACAAACTCACTGTAGCAAATACACAAGTGTAGAAAATGTGTATTAATCCAAAGCCATACAGAAGAGCTAATGTGTTCAAGTTAAGTCAGAAACTAACTCTGCTTATAAAAGAACGGTGTCACTTTTTTTAGCAGACCATAAACTATATGTACAGTAATTACTTTGTTCTAAACAAAGATAATAGGAAAACCTGTACACTGAGCAGAGTAGCACTTCAAAATGGCATCACAACAAAAAACTGCAAATAAATCACAAATGTTTCCACTGTCTTTAGCTGTAGCTGTAAACATTCCAGTTCAAAAACAACATATTCTAGGAGAAAAGACTTGCTTCAATATAGTCACCCACATGATGAAACATGAGTATAAACCAAATATGCTCTAGACATCCAAAGTAGCTTGTGTTTATTTGATGTTAGTTCCACTGCTATGAACATTCAGAAGACACTCCTTTAAGCAGAGAAATCCAAGGACATACTAAACATCAAAGTGCTGTTCTCTGTAACAGGACCGTAGTGCAAACAATGTTTTTGATACAGAGTTACCAAAGGCTGGTCAGCAGATAAACAAAGAATAGAATATCTCCTGAATTAACTGCCACATAATGGCAGACATTGAAATTGCCTACTCCTCTATAGAAAAAGAACTTATTTTGTTAAAAAATACCAGCATGTTTACTTTAAGGTGAGCTGCATTTTACTTAAACCAATAATAGTAATACAAGAAGCAATACAATAACATTACATTTGGAAATAACCTATAGTAAAAAGCAGTGCTTCATTCACTGAGGGCTCTGATACCCTTCTGTTAGACAAGTATAGTAACCCCAAGATATAACATGCTGCTCAGTGTAGAGCATGCACTTCCACACATCCTGCAACTGTTTCTTTACATCTGTATTTGTGTGGGGATGCAAAGAAACAATTAAAGTAACAGGGCAGCTAGGGAGAGGTAATCAAGAACGAAAAAAATGTTGTTTGAGGGCTGAACAAATCAATTGAAATAAAGATGAGAAATCAGTTTGATGAAGGTCTAAATGGAAGGCAGGTCATAGAGAACTCTACAGGGAAGAACAAATGCCATATGATGCAAATAAAAGTATCTGATTTTGCAGAGTTGACAGAGAAGCCTTATTAAAATGGACAGTGTTGTAAGAAATTACATAGAGCAGTCTCTTAGTAGATGGAATCTCTGAACCAATAATCAATGCTGTTTAACTGATTATATGTAATGACTGCACCATATAACCACGAAGAGCAAAATAAATAATGTGGAATGAAGAAAAGGAGAGCTAAATAGAATCGGTAAGCGTTATGTAACCATCACATCACTCAATAAGTTTGTTTGTTTGTGTCTTTTGGCTTTTCCTGGTTAGGGGTCGCCACGGTGGAACTCCGGTCCGCTAATGATTGGCAGTTGATTTTTATGTACCGGCTTGCCAGGCCTGATGCACAACCTTCAACAAAGGTATGCCCATTCACGCATGTCTCCACGCAGAAGACGCTCTAGCTGAGAATCGAACCAGACAGCGTCTTACTGTGAGGCGACAACGCTACCGCAGCACCACCACCACGGGTGCATAAATCATAAAGAACATCCCTCATAGCCACAGTGATTCATATTAGGCACTAATCCTACTGGTAATTGTCTACGATACAAGCCAATTTAAGTAATTGCATAATATCCTGATAGTATATCAAAGTAAATGATCAGAAGCAAGTTGTTATATGTTTGAAATGGATGTTACAAAATTCACCTCATGAATGGAATGAAGTGCAAACTGACAGAGGAATCTTGACATTCATTTTGAGAACCTGTGACAGCTTGGTCATAATCTGAAAACTTCACCTGCCCCTCAACCTACCAGATATTTTCAGAGAGAGAGAGAGTGGTAAACAAGTGTAGGAGTGCTGATTGTTTTACAGGCTTGAAAGTTGTAACACACATAGTTCTCCCACAGTTCTTTGCAGTATATAGAGCTTTAGCTTCATCAATATACTGCAAGACACAGAGAAAAAACTAACATGAAGTGCTTTACAGCTTTGAAAACTGTAGCACACTTAGCTCTTACTGCCTTGCAGACAGTAGCCAGAAGAAAACTATATCTGTGATCCCCTAATAATTCTAAAATCTGTAATACACTTTTGACTGCCAGCCCACACAGAAACAGCATGGCAGTGCATAACATATTACATTTTTAAATCTGTTTCAGTTACTTGATGCTGTTCTGTAGTATCAGCTGTTGATGCTATAGCATGAGACCAGAACATAAAGTGTCGAAATCTGCGTCATACATTTTAAGCATCTTGTATCTTTACATCAGAATGGTGATGAACAAGTTTATCTTTTTCCTGTTTTTGGAGGGTAATCCTAGCAGTCTATGTCTTAATTTAAAATTATTTTAATGCAGTGCTTTTTCTATTTTGTTTTCTTTTATTGCCTCTATCAAGACTTCAAAACACACAGCTGTAGGTCCCAGGTTCTCCTCAGTAGCACTGAGCAAACATTCTTAATGACGTCAACAAGGCACCAACATCCATGTTTCCCACTGACAGGAAAATATAAATCACAACAGCAAAAATATCTAATGATAAAAGTAGTTAATGTCATAAACATTCAGAATAGAAACTACTGAATTATAAATGTAAATACAAACAATTTAATAAACTTCAGATTCATGAAATAAAGTACAAAATACAATGGTGCACAGTATTGCTGGCCGTCAAAACTCGATACCCAAGACATTAAAACCAAGGTGAATGAAAATATTTGCATACTGATATCATCAATCTATTCAAATGTGGCAAATATGTGTGCAGCGTAGTTAAACAGATTTAAAACCCACTCATTGTATGCCAGGTTGTATTTCAGTGTTAAGTCACATAAATAACACAGTAATCCACATAAATCAGCAATTTGCAATGTTACATGCATTACTTTGAAGCTGTGCTCAGTTAGTGAACATATCAGAAGGCAGCTAACAGCTCATTTCACAAGAATCTATTTATGAAATGAAGAAACCAGAAAACTGTGAGAAATCCAAAACATTATTCTTTGATGAGCACAAACCTGTAGATATCAGTTGCAGACCTGGTTTGCCCAGGATTTTACTAATAAAAGATCCAGTGTCATATACACTGTAAAAACAGCACAGGATCCCATAGTAGGTGAAGCAAACTAAAATTTATTATTAATTTGATTCCTACCAATCGGCTTTAAAGATGCTGATAGATCCCAGGTAGTGCAATGCTGGATCAAGGAAGATCACATAATGGTAAAAAAGTGATCGATGAAATGACATTTTGCAGTGAGTTCAGTGAGTCGTATACACACAAGCTGACCAAACATTCATAAGAAGACTTGGTCAAGTTGAATAAACTTTGCATTATGCAGACCGCAAAAGAAATAAAAACATAAGAAAATGAGCCCTAGTTTGTCAACTTGTTGCCATCAACCATAATCTTGGACCTCTGCAGTCATCAGTTTTGGATGACTGCATTACCTCTCTTCCTCTAGATTTTTTTAAACTGTATTATTCCTTGTGCTGAGATGATGTTGTTTAAATATAGTCTCTGTGGCCTCTGTATGATTCCCACTGCAACATATTTCAGCCTTGATTTGTTGCTACTCCTTATTTAATTTAATTTAATTTTATTTTTCCATCTGTGTTCATGTTATTTTTCTTTGAAATGTGTTGTGTTCCCCATGTGATACCCAGTTTAGGTCTCAAGTCACCTTTCTGATGCCTTCCTGTAGCCCCTGGCACACGTTTCATTCATGTTTATATAATAAAAAAAGTTTAAAAAAAAGCTTTCTAATTACAATTGTCTATGTTTTCATTTATAACTAATACCTATGAAAATAATTTGTTATAAAATACTATTGATGCTATAATAGTTTTGAGTTTGTCTCTACTTTCTTTTTGCTTCTTGTTATTTTTTACATCAGTTTTGTCACCTGCTATCACTATTCAAACTTTAAGAAATAATACATTTACTGGGTGGTAACATTCCACTGTAAAACCTCCAAACCAGAGATGTTAAGTGACTGATTATTTGGTTTAATAACATTTAGTAAAGGCTTTGTTTGATAAGAAGTTTGTAAAAGTCATTTTGGAATCTACCACCCCTTAAATGATGACTCATTAGCAGAAGGGTCACTGCCACACTAAGGTTTATATTTCTATTGACATTTTTTAAATGTATGTTTAGATCTTTGTTTTGCCATATGTGTGTCTTGAAGGGACAGAATGCATTCCTGGCTGCAAGTCTTGTTTTGCCTCTATGATAACCACCACCCTTCCATGTTATCAGCCCTTAGCATCCCTATCTGCTGCTGTCATGCTTGGACTGAAACTATTAAATTGTGGGCTACCATTCAGTTATGTGAAGATTATTTTTGCTGTAACCACTATCCCTTTAGCAATGGCGGATGTTTCTTATTGCGACATGGTCCTGTTCTACAGGATGCATTGGTACCTTCACATGAAAATGCATGTACAGACACACACAAACACATACATACACACCTAAAATAATCCTGTACGGTCTGGCAGGTGAAAAGTATCCTGCTTTTCCCTGACATCCATTACTGTTATACCAAATTGGACTTTTGTCAACAGGCGATAGTATAGTAAACTCGATCTTGACCCCCCACCCTCCCTGAATGAATGGGAGCATTCACTTCCACCCATACCTACTGACTTCTTTGCACACAGCACTAACTCAATCCATATCTTTGGGATATAGTTTGTGCTCCAGCCTTCTGTACCACCAAGCTCATATTTCCAGTATATTCCCAAGTCTTGCATGGATTAAAATCTGTACAATTTCTTATTTCTTACATCCACTTTGGTATGCAGACTTGTTTTTTTAATAATATAACAGCTTCGCTTTATCTAGTAAAGAAGATCATTATTCTGGTCTACGTACATGTTTTCTTATTACTGATGCTTCTTTGCAAATGTACTTCTCTCATATGTGTCTCATATATGTATGTGCTCCCATGACATGCATATGTAAGCACATAATAGCTGATTATTGTATGGCATAATTTTCTCAAGAGCATAAAACACAACTCTAGAAACAGCAATTTGGACTGAAAAAACTGAATAGCAATTATTTGATGACAACACACTATAAGGCAACTGACTAGTGAACAAATTCCCAATACCCATTTCCCCAACTTTCATTAATGCAAAAAAAAAAAAAATGTACAACTACCATTTACTAATATATAATAATTGTATTAAAGGTGGCTGCACTCCAGATCTTACAGAATGTCAATGTAAAAAAGTACAAGAGGGACACTAAACAGCAAAGTCAGTAAATGTGATTCCTTGGGCAGTATTTGGGGACTGTAATCAATCATTAACATCACCTAGAACATGTTCCTCAACTCAGTATTTATCTAGCAGGCTTAATATTTTAAAAATGTGACTAATGTCTTCTACTTTCCAATAATCATCCAACAAAATTCTGATCCATACTTCTTTATCTAATAACTTAGCAGGTAATTCCTTATTCTCCAACTCAGTGGGTAAAATATGGAACCAACTACCAAATGACCTTACTTGCCTTACATCTCTCCCACTATTCAAAACCAACCTAAAACTCTTCCTTTCCAACCACTGGCTATGCTCTTGCCATAACCCTGACTAACCTTTTCTTTTCTTTTTCCCATATTATCTGCTTTCTCCACCACCCATCCTTCTTCTTACTTCCTTCTCTTGCAATTTAAATATCTCCTCTCCAAGCTGAGTGCCATTTCCCTTCATAACAATAAGTCATGCTTCAACTATTCTTGCAGTACAATTGTGTATGTAAATGTTTGCCTTATCTTCTACCCAAGCTACTTTAAATCCCATACTCAATGTAGCAGGCTGAAATTGAATGTTTATTCTATCATATCGTTGTATCTGACTTGATTTTTTTAAAGTATTTGTAAAGTATTTTTTGAAAGTATTATTTTAGTAGTGTAGCAGACTTTTCTCCTCGGGCCTCCACTGAAAATGGACATGTATCCAGCTGGACTAGCCCGGTTAACAAATGTAAAATAAAATAAAATAAATAAATACTTGCTTGCCTGTGTCATCGTTTCACAGAAAGTGAGAGCAAACTCAGTCAAGAGCTGTTTTCTACTCTCTGATCACAGGTCTTTGCTGTTCCAGCAATCAGAATAGGTAAACTGATTATATCTGATGTTGCACAACATAATGACTTTGTATATTCGATCTTTAATCATATGTACATCTCAAGTAAAACGTTTAACCATTTTAAGTATTAACACATTTGCTTGCATGAAAATATCTAAATCTACTTCTTCTGGCTTTTCCCAGTTAGGGTGTCGAGTTGCCAACCCGGC